>NC_091286.1:5115500-5273000 GCF_032444005.1 Ranitomeya imitator | reverse complement strand
AGGAGGAGGAGGAGGGGGGAGGTTCCTTGACCCCGGGAGAGGAGGAGGAGGAGGGGGGAGGTTCCTTGACCCCGGGGGAGGAGGAGGAGGGGGGTTCCTTGACCCCGGGGGAAGAGGAGGAGGGGGGAGGTTCCTTGACCCCGGGGGAGGGGGAGGAGGAGGAGGAGGAGGGGGGAGGTTCCTTGACCCCGGGGGGGGAGGAGGAGGAGGAGGAGGAGGGGGGAGGTTCCTTGACCCCGGGGGGAGGAGGAGGAGGAGGGGGGAGGTTCCTTGACCCCGGGGGAGGAGGAGGAGGGGGGTTCCTTGACCCCGGGGGAAGAGGAGGAGGGGGGAGGTTCCTTGACCTCGGGGGAGGAGGAGGGGGGAGGTTCCTTGACCCCGGGGGAAGAGGAGGAGGGGGGAGGTTCCTTGACCTCGGGGGAGGAGGAGGAGGGAGGTTCCTTGACCCCGGGGGAAGAGGAGGAGGGGGGAGGTTCCTTGACCTCGGGGGAGGAGGAGGAGGAGGAGGGGGGAGGTTCCTTGACCCCGGGGGAGGAGGAGGAGGGGGGAGGTTCCTTGACCCCGGGGGAGGAGGAGGAGGAGGAGGTTCCTTGACCCCGGGGGAAGAGGAGGAGGGGGGAGGTTCCTTGACCCCGGGGGAAGAGGAGGAGGGGGGAGGTTCCTTGGCCCCGGGGGAGGAGGAGGAGGGGGGAGGTTCCTTGGCCCCGGGGGAGGGGGGAGGTTCCTTGACCCCGGGGGAGGAGGAGGAGGGAGGTTCCTTGGCCCCGGGGGAGGAGGAGGAGGGGGGAGGAAGAGGAGGGGGGAGGAAGAGGAGGGGGGAGGAAGAGGAGGGGGGAGGTTCCTTGGCCCCGGGGGGGAGGAGGGAGGTTCCTTGACCCCGGGGGAGGAGGAGGAGGGGGGGAGGTTCCTTGACCCCGGGGGAGGAGGAGGAGGGGGGAGGTTCCTTGGCCCCGGGGGAGGAGGGGGGAGGCTCCTTGACCCCGGGGGAGGAGGAGGAGGGGGGAGGTTCCTTGACCCCGGGGGAGGAGGAGGAGGGGGGAGGTTCCTTGGCCCCGGGGGAGGAGGGGGGAGGTTCCTTGACCCCGGGGGAGGAGGAGGAGGGGGGAGGTTCCTTGGCCCCGGGGGAGGAGGAGGAGGGGGGAGGAGGAGGAGGGGGGAGGTTCCTTGGCCCCGGGGGAGGAGGAGGGAGGTTCCTTGACCCCGGGGGAGGAGGAGGAGGGGGGAGGTTCCTTGATCCCGGGGGAGGAGGAGGAGGGGGGACGTTCCTTGGCCCCGGGGGAGGAGGAGGGAGGTTCCTTGACCCCGGGGGAGGAGGAGGAGGGGGGAGGTTCCTTGACCCCGAGGGAGGAGGAGGAGGAGGGGGGAGGTTCCTTGACCCCGGGGGAGGAGGAGGAGGGGGGAGGTTCCTTGACCCCGGGGGAGGAGGAGGAGGGGGGAGGTTCCTTGACCCCGGGGGAGGAGGAGGAGGGGGGAGGTTCCTTGACCCCGGGGGAGGAGGAGGAGGGGGGAGGTTCCTTGACCCCGGGGGAGGAGGGGGGAGGTTCCTTGACCCCGGGGGAGGAGGAGGGGGAGGAGGAGGAGGGGGAGGTTCCTTGACCCCGGGGGAGGAGGAGGGGGGAGGTTCCTTGACCCCGGGGGAGGAGGAGGAGGGAGGTTCCTTGACCCCGGGGGAGGAGGAGGAGGGGGGTTCCTTGACCCCGGGGGAAGAGGAGGAGGGGGGAGGTTCCTTGACCTCGGGGGAGGAGGAGGGGGGAGGTTCCTTGACCCCGGGGGAAGAGGAGGAGGGGGGAGGTTCCTTGACCCCGGGGGAAGAGGAGGAGGGGGGAGGTTCCTTGACCTCGGGGGAGGAGGAGGAGGAGGAGGAGGAGGGGGGAGGTTCCTTGACCCCGGGGGAGGAGGAGGAGGGGGGAGGTTCCTTGACCCCGGGGGAGGAGGAGGAGGAGGTTCCTTGACCCCGGGGGAAGAGGAGGAGGGGGGAGGTTCCTTGACCCCGGGGGAAGAGGAGGAGGGGGGAGGTTCCTTGACCCTGGGGGAGGAGGAGGAGGAGGAGGGGGGAGGTTCCTTGACCCCGGGGGAGGAGGAGGAGGGGGGAGGTTCCTTGACCCCGGGGGAGGAGGGGGGAGGTTCCTTGACCCCGGGGGAGGAGGAGGGAGGTTCCTTGACCCCGGGGGAGGAGGAGGAGGGGGGAGGTTCCTTGGCCCCGGGGGAGGAGGAGGAGGGGGGAGGTTCCTTGGCCCCGGGGGAGGAGGAGGAGGGGGGAGGTTCCTTGACCCCGGGGGAGGAGGAGGAGGGGGGAGGTTCCTTGGCCCCGGGGGAGGAGGAGGAGGGGGGAGGAAGAGGAGGGGGGAGGTTCCTTGGCCCCGGGGGGGGAGGAGGGAGGTTCCTTGACCCCGGGGGAGGAGGAGGAGGGGGGAGGTTCCTTGACCCCGGGGGAGGAGGAGGAGGGGGGAGGTTCCTTGATCCCGGGGGAGGAGGAGGAGGGGGGACGTTCCTTGGCCCTGGGGGAGGAGGAGGGAGGTTCCTTGACCCCGGGGGAGGAGGAGGAGGGGGGAGGTTCCTTGACCCCGGGGGAGGAGGAGGAGGGGGGAGGTTCCTTGGCCCCGGGGGAGGAGGGGGGAGGTTCCTTGACCCCGGGGGAGGAGGAGGAGGGGGGAGGTTCCTTGGCCCCCGGGGAGGAGGAGGAGGGGGAGGAGAAGGAGGGGGGAGGTTCCTTGGCCCCGGGGGAGGAGGAGGGAGGTTCCTTGACCCCGGGAGAGGAGGAGGGGGGGGGAGGTTCCTTGATCCCGGGGGAGGAGGAGGAGGGGGGGGGACGTTCATTGGCCCTGGGGGAGGAGGAGGGAGGTTCCTTGACCCCGGGGGAGGAGGAGGAGGGGGGAGGTTCCTTGACCCCGAGGGAGGAGGAGGAGGGGGGAGGTTCCTTGACCCCGGAGGAGGAGGAGGGAGGTTCCTTGACCCCGGGGGAGGAGGAGGAGGGGGGAGGTTCCTTGACCCCGAGGGAGGAGGAGGGGGGAGGTTCCTTGACCCCGGGGGAGGAGGAGGAGGGGGGAGGTTCCTTGACCCCGGGGAGGAGGAGGAGGGGGGAGGTTCCTTGACCCCGGGGGAGGAGGAGGGGGGAGGTTCGTTGACCCCGGGGGAGGAGGAGGAGGAGGAGGGGGGAGGTTCCTTGACCCCGGGGGAGGAGGAGGAGGAGGGGGGAGGTTCCTTGACCCCGGGGGAGGAGGAGGGGGGAGGTTCCTTGACCCCGGGGGAGGAGGAGGAGGGAGGTTCCTTGACCCCGGGGGAGGAGGAGGAGGGGGGTTCCTTGACCCCGGGGGAAGAGGAGGAGGGGGGAGGTTCCTTGACCTCGGGGGAGGAGGAGGGGGGGAGGTTCCTTGACCCGGGGGAAGAGGAGGAGGGGGGAGGTTCCTTGACCCCGGGGGAAGAGGAGGAGGGGGGAGGTTCCTTGACCTCGGGGGAGGAGGAGGAGGAGGAGGGAGGAGGAGGAGGAGGGAGGAGGAGGAGGAGGAGGGGGGAGGTTCCTTGACCCCGGGGGAGGAGGAGGAGGGAGGAGGTTCCTTGACCCCGGGGAAGAGGAGGAGGGGGGAGGTTCCTTGACCCCGGGGGAAGAGGAGGAGGGGGGAGGTTCCTTGACCCCGGGGGAGGAGGAGGAGGGGGGAGGTTCCTTGACCCCGGGGGAGGAGGGGGGAGGTTCCTTGACCCCGAGGGAGGAGGAGGGAGGTTCCTTGACCCTGGGGGAGGAGGAGGGGGGAGGTTCCTTGGCCCCGGGGGAGGAGGAGGAGGGGGGAGGCTCCTTGGCCCCGGGGGAGGAGGAGGAGGGGGGAGGTTCCTTGACCCCGGGGGAGGAGGAGGAGGGGGGAGGTTCCTTGGCCCCGGGGGAGGAGGAGGAGGGGGGAGGAAGAGGAGGGGGGAGGTTCCTTGGCCCCGGGGGGGGAGGAGGGAGGTTCCTTGACCCCGGGGGAGGAGGAGATGGGGGGAGGTTCCTTGACCCCGGGGGAGGAGGAGGAGGGGGGAGGTTCCTTGATCCCGGGGGAGGAGGAGGAGGGGGGACGTTCCTTGGCCCTGGGGGAGGAGGAGGGAGGTTCCTTGACCCCGGGGGAGGAGGAGGAGGGGGGAGGTTCCTTGACCCCGGGGGAGGAGGAGGAGGGGGGAGGTTCCTTGGCCCCGGGGGAGGAGGGGGGAGGTTCCTTGACCCCGGGGGAGGAGGAGGAGGGGGGAGGTTCCTTGGCCCCCAGGGAGGAGGAGGAGGGGGGAGGAGAAGGAGGGGGGAGGTTCCTTGGCCCCGGGGGAGGAGGAGGGAGGTTCCTTGACCCCGGGGGAGGAGGAGGAGGGGGGAGGTTCCTTGATCCCGGGGGAGGAGGAGGAGGGGGACGTTCATTGGCCCTGGGGGAGGAGGAGGGAGGTTCCTTGACCCCGGGGGAGGAGGAGGAGGGGGGAGGTTCCTTGACCCCGAGGGAGGAGGAGGAGGAGGGGGGACGTTCCTTGGCCCTGGGGGAGGAGGAGGAGGGGGGAGGTTCCTTGATCCCGGGGGAGGAGGAGGGGGGGAGGTTCCTTGACCCTGGGGGAGGAGGATGAGGGGGGAGGTTCCTTGACCCCGGGGGAGGGGGAGGAGGAGGGAGGGGGTTCCGAGGAGGAGGAGGAGGGAGGGGGTTCCTTGGCCCCGGGGTTGGAGGAGGGAGGGGGTTCCTTGGCCCCGGGGTTGGAGGAGGGAGGTTCCTTGGCCCCGGGGGAGGAGGAGGAGGAGGGGGGGTTCCTTGGCCCCGGTGGAGGAGGAGGGGGGGAGGTTCCTTGGCCCCGGTGGAGGAGGAGGGGGGGTTCCTTGGCCCGGGGGAGGAGGGGAGGGGAGGTTCCTTGGCCCCGGGGGAGGCGGATTGAGGTTCCTTGGCCCCGGGGGAGGAGGAGGAGGGGGGAGGTTCCTTGACCCCAGGGGAGGAGGAGGAGGGAGGTTCCTTGGCCCCGGGGGAGGAGGAGGAGGAGGAGGGAGGTTCCTTGACCCCGGGGGAGGAGGAGGAGGGGGGAGGTTCCTTGGCCCCGGGGGAGGAGGAGGAGGAGGAGGGAGGTTCCTTGGCCCCGGGGGAGGAGGGAGGTTCCTTGGCCCCGGGGGAGGAGGAGGGGGGAGGTTCCTTGACCCCGGGGGAGGAGGAGGAGGGGGGAGGTTCCTTGGCCCCGGGGGAGGAGGAGGAGGGAGATTCCTTGACCCCGGGGGAGGAGGAGGAAGAGGGGAGAGGTTCCTTGGCCCCGGGGGAGGAGGAGGGGAGGTTCCTTGGCCCCGGGGGAGGAGGAGGGAGGTTCCTTGACCCCGGGGGAGGAGGAGGAGGGAGGTTCCTTGGCCCCGGGGGAGGAGGAGGGGAGGTTCCTTGGCCCCGGGGGAGGAGGAGGAGGGGAGGTTCCTTGGCCCCGGGGGAGGAGGAGGGGAGGTTCCTTGACCCCGGGGGAGGAGGAGGAGGGGGGTTCCTTGGCCCCGGGGGAGGAGGATGGAGGTTCCTTAACCCCGGGGGAGGAGGATGGAGGTTCCTTAACCCGGGGGGAGGAGAAGGAGGGGGGGTTCCTTAACCCGGGGGGAGGAGGAGGGAGGTTTCTTGGCCCCGGGGGAGGAGGAGGGGGGGTTCCTTGGCCCTGGGGGAGGAGGAGGAGGAGGAGGGAGGTTCCTAGGCCCCGGGGGAGGAGGAGGAGGAGGGAGGTTCCTTGGCCCCGGGGGAGGAGGAGGGAGGTTCCTTGGCCCTGGGGAGGAGGAGGAGGAGGGTTCCTTGGCCCCAGGGGAGGAGGAGGAGGGTTCCTTGGCCCCGGGGAGGAGGAGGAGGGAGGTTCCTTGGCCCCGGGGGAGGAGGAGGAAGGTTCCTTGGCCCCAGGGGAGGAGAAGGAGGAGGAAAGTTCCTTGGCCCCGGGGGAGGAGGAGGAAGGTTCCTTGGCCCCCGGGGGAGGAGCGGGGTCCTTTTCCCTCTGACTTGTCGGTTTCGCAGGCCGGGGGCGGAGCCGCTGTGATTGACATGGAGAACATGGACGACACTTCTGGCTCCAGTTTTGAGGACATGGGGGAGATCCACCAGCGGATGAAGGAGGATGAGGAGGAGGTTGATGGAGACGCAGCGCCCGAGGAGGGCGAGGAGGACGGCGCTTTCCTGGGGATGAAGGTCAGCTGGGCCGGCAGGTGGCAGATGAGGTGAGGGGCCGGTGTCCGGGGCGGCCGCCATCTTGTATCTCTGGGTAACTCGTTGTCTCTCTCTCAGATGTGGCAGGCGGGGAAGAGACAGGCGACCAAAGCCTTCAGCCTCTATGCCAACATCGACATCCTGCGGCCGTACTTCGACGTGGAACCTGCGCAGGTCCGGAGCCGGTGAGTGCACCATGATGACAGCGGCGCCACCACCTCTACGCGCGTCTCGGCGTGCGTGCCTTCTTCCGGGGGACGCCCGGAAACCTACTCAATATAAAGGCGGCCCCTCTCTTCCACATCCGTTAGTTTCCTGTCTATGAGGGAACTCGAGTGTAAATAGCGGTGCCCGGTCTTACCAGGAGAGTGTCCAGGACGGGAGGCCTTTTCAGGAATGTCCCTGGCTGACCCGAGGTCCTGGGTCTGCACCCACTGGGGGGGTAGAGTGACGGACATGCTTATGCTGGGTGTGCCATTGGAGCTTCCGGTGCACCGTGCTGACGAGCGTGCCGGGAAGCATGGCCGCCGGGTTTGCACACTGGCAGGATGCTGGTTGTAATATCCGGCGCTTCCTGATGTTCAGCGCGCCGGGGATTGATGGCCATCCGGGGCTGCGCAGGGCTGGCTGAGGCTCCTGCGCACAGTGCGCCATATTTGAAAACAAAAGTGCCCTGGTAGTCAGGGTGGTACTGGAAGAGGTGTGGCTGGACCCTTCTTAAGAGTGAGAATCCAAGATGGTGGCAGCGTCGCATCATGGATGTTCTGCAGGGATACCCCGCAGCAGCAGATATCACCACCACAGCAAGCCCCACTGCAACATCGCCGGCAGCAGCGGCACCGCCAGGGGAGCCAGTCAGGCGTCTGGTTCAGATGCATCGGTGATAATGGAGGGTAAAGATGTCTCGGACTCCTCTTCCGGCTCCTCTTCTTCCTCCCCTTCCTCCTCGGATAGTGCCACAGTGTGTACACCATGTTATCTGGCAGAAGGCACGGACAGGCTGGTAGAAGTCATTAAATCAACCCCATTTTTCAGAATCCAAACCCAGAGGACAGAAGACATCATGTTCAGGGGTTTAGAACAGAGGAAGAGACGCTCGTTCCCAGTCAGTGAGAAAATTAAAATACTTAGACAAAGATAGAAAATACAGGAGCAACTCACAAAATGAGAATATCATCAAAAAGTGAACCTCACATATTCTATAGAGCCATTACACAGAGTGATCTATTTCACATGTTTATTTCTGTTAATGTTGATGATTATGGCTTACAGCCAATGAAAACCCAAAAGTCATTGTCTCAGTAAATTAGAATAATTAACAATAAACACCTCCTAAGTGTTTATAAAGGTCCTTAGTCTGTTTCAGTAGCTCCACAATCATGGGGAAGACTGCTGACCTGACAGATGTCCAGAAGGCGTCATTGACACACTCCACAAGGAGGGGAAATGTTGTCAGTTCTGTGGCAGAGCTCCCTCCTGTGGTCACAAGTGGTACTTCGGCCGTTTCTCTCTGTGAGCTTCTGTTGGTGGAGGGAAGTGGTACTGCGGCTTCTGAGTTTCCTCCCTCAGGTGATCTGGTGAGGTCGTTAGGTGCTTCTCTACTTAACTCCACCTAATGCTTTGATCCTGGCTTCCTGTCAATGTTCCAGTGTTGGACTTGCTTTTCCCTGGATCATTCCTGTGGCCTGCTGCTCTGCATAGCTAAGTTCTTCTTTGCTATTTGTTTGCTATTTTTTCTGTCCAGCTTGTCTAATTTGTTGCTGGAAGCTCTGGGACGCAAAGGGTATACCTCCGTGCCGTTAGTTCGGTACGGAGGGTCTTTTTGCCCCCTTTGCGTGGTTTTCTTTAGGGTTTTGTGTAGACCGCAAAGTTACCTTTTCTATGCTCGATCTGTTAAGAAAGTCGGGCCTCACTTTGCTGAATCTATTTCATCTCTACGTTTGTCTTTTCATCTTAACTCACAGTCATTATATGTGGGGGGCTGCCTTTTCCTTTGGGGTATTTCTCTGAGGCAAGGTAGGCTTATTTTCTATCTTCAGGCTAGTTAGTTTCTCAGGCTGTGCCGAGTTACATAGGCAGAGTTAGGCGCAATCCACGGCTGCCTCTAGTGTTGTTTGGAGAGGATCAGGGATTGCGGTCTGCAGAGTTCCTACGTCTCAGAGCTCGTTCTATGATTTTGGGTTATTGTCAGATCACTGTATGTGCTCTGACCGCTATGTCCATTGTGGAACTGAATTGCCTTTGATAACAGTACAGGAAGCCAAAAGTACTAATGATTCTCAATAGAGGGGAAAAAAGAAGTTCTGAGACCATTTTTTTTTCTCTGCACTGTGTTTTGCCTTTTTTTTCCCCTAGACATTTGGGTGGTTCAGGACACAGGTGTAGCGATGGACATTAGAAGTCTGTCTTCATTTGTGGATCAGCTCTCGGCAAGAGTACAAAAGATTCAAAACACTATTGATCAGAAATCTATGTTGTAACCAAGAATTCCTATTCCTGATTTGTTTTTTGGAGATAGAACTAAGTTTCTGAGTTTCAAAAATAATTGTAAATTATTTCTGGCCTTGAAACCTCGCTCCTCTGGTGATCCAGTTCAACAGGTTTTGATTATTATTTCTTTTTTGCGTGGCGACCCTCAGGACTGGGCATTTTCCCTTGCGCCAGGAGATCCTGCATTGAGTAATATCGATGCGTTTTTCCTGGCGCTCGGATTGCTGTACGACGAACCTAATTCAGTGGATCAGGCAGAGAAAAATTTGCTGGCTCTTTGTCAGGGTCAGGATGAGATAGAGGTATATTGTCAGAAATTTAGAAAGTGGTCCGTGCTCACTCAATGGAATGAATCTGCGCTGGCAGCTATGTTCAGAAAGGGTCTCTCTGAAGCCCTTAAGGATGTCATGGTGGGATTTCCTATGCCTGCTGGTTTGAATGAGTCTATGTCTTTATCCATTCAGATCGGTCGACGCTTGCGTGAGCGTAAATCTGTGCACCATTTGGCGGTATTACCTGAGCTTAAACCTGAGCCTATGCAGTGCGATAGGACTTTGACCAAAGTTAAACGGCAAGAACACAGACGTCTGAATGGGCTGTGTTTCTACTGTGGTGATTCCACTCATGCTATCTCTGATTGTCCTAAGCGCACTAAGCGGTTCGCTAGGTCTGCCACCATTGGTACGGTACAGTCCAAATTTCTTCTGTCTGTTACCTTGATCTGTTCTTTGTCATCGTATTCTGTCATGGCATTTGTGGATTCAGGCGCTGCCCTGAATTTGATGGACTTGGAGTATGCTAAGCGTTGTGGGTTTCTCTTAGAGCCCTTGCAGTGTCCTATTCCGTTGAGAGGAATTGATGCTACGCCTTTGGCCAAGAATAAGCCTCAGTACTGGACCCAGCTGACCATGTGCATGGCTCCTGCGCATCAGGAGGATATTCGCTTTCTGGTGTTGCATAATCTGCATGATGTGGTCGTGTTGGGGTTGCCATGGCTACAAGCCCATAATCCAGTATTAGATTGGAAATCCATGTCGGTGTCCAGCTGGGGTTGTCAGGGGGTACATGGTGATGTTCCATTTTTGTCGATTTCGTCATCCACCCCTTCTGAGGTTCCAGAGTTCTTGTCTGATTACCAGGATGTATTTGATGAGCCCAAGTCCGATACCCTACCTCCGCATAGGGATTGTGATTGTGCTATCAATTTGATTCCTGGTAGTAAATTCCCAAAAGGTCGACTGTTTAATTTATCCGTGCCTGAGCACACCGCTATGCGCAGTTATGTGAAGGAATCCCTGGAGAAGGGACATATTCGCCCATCATCGTCGCCATTAGGAGCAGGGTTCTTTTTTGTAGCCAAGAAGGATGGTTCGCTGAGACCTTGTATAGATTACCGCCTTCTAAATAAGATCACGGTTAAATTTCAGTATCCCTTGCCATTGTTATCTGACTTGTTTGCTCGGATTAAGGGGGCTAGTTGGTTCACCAAGATAGATCTTCGTGGTGCGTATAATCTGGTGAGAATCAGGCGAAGAGATGAATGGAAAACTGCATTTAATACGCCCGAGGGTCATTTTGAGTATCTCGTGATGCCATTCGGACTTGCCAATGCTCCATCAGTGTTTCAATCCTTTATGCATGACATCTTTCGAGAGTACCTGGATAAATTCCTGATTGTGTACTTGGATGACATTTTGATCTTCTCGGATGATTGGGAGTCTCATGTGAAGCAGGTCAAAAACGGTGTTTCAGGTCCTGCGTGCTAATTCTTTGTTTGTGAAGGGATCAAAGTGTCTCTTTGGTGTGCAGAAGGTTTCATTTTTGGGGTTCATCTTTTCCCCTTCTACTATCGAGATGGATCCTGTTAAGGTCCAAGCCATCCATGATTGGACTCAGCCGACATCTCTGAAAAGTCTGCAAAAGTTCCTGGGCTTTGCTAATTTTTATCGTCGCTTCATCTGCAATTTTTCTAGTATTGCCAAACTATTGACCGATTTGACCAAGAAGGGTGCTGATTTGGTCAATTGGTCTTCTGCTGCTGTGGAAGCTTTTCAAGACTTGAAGCGTCGTTTTTCTTCTGCCCCTGTGTTGTGTCAACCAGATGTTTCTCTTCCGTTCCAGGTCGAGGTTGATGCTTCTGAGATTGGAGCAGGGGCTGTTTTGTCGCAGAGAGGTTCTGATTGCTCAGTGATGAAACCATGCGCTTTTTTTTCCAGGAAGTTTTCGCCTGCTGAGCGAAATTATGATGTGGGCAACCGAGAGTTGCTGGCCATGAAGTGGGCATTCGAGGAGTGGCGTCATTGGCTTGAAGGAGCTAAGCATCGCGTGGTGGTATTGACTGATCATAAGAACTTGACTTATCTTGAGTCTGCTAAGCGGTTGAATCCTAGACAGGCTCGTTGGTCGCTGTTTTTTGCCCGTTTTGACTTTGTGATTTCGTACCTTCCGGGCTCTAAAAATGTGAAGGCGGATGCTCTGTCTAGGAGTTTTGTGCCCGACTCTCCGGGTTTATCTGAGCCGGCGGGTATCCTCAAAGAGGGAGTAATTGTGTCTGCCATCTCCCCTGATTTGCGGCGGGTGCTGCAAAAATTTCAGGCTAATAAACCTGATCGTTGTCCAGCGGAGAGACTGTTTGTCCCTGATAGGTGGACCAATAAAGTTATCTCTGAGGTTCATTGTTCGGTGTTGGCTGGTCATCCTGGAATTTTTGGTACCAGAGAGTTGGTGGCTAGATCCTTTTGGTGGCCGTCTCTGTCGCGGGATGTGCGTGTTTTTGTGCAGTCCTGTGGGATTTGTGCTCGGGCTAAGCCCTGCTGTTCTCGTGCCAGTGGGTTGCTTTTGCCCTTGCCGGTCCCGAAGAGGCCTTGGACACATATCTCTATGGATTTTATTTCTGATCTTCCCGTTTCTCAAAAGATGTCAGTCATTTGGGTGGTCTGTGATCGCTTTTCTAAGATGGTCCATCTGGTACCCTTGTCTAAATTGCCTTCCTCCTCTGATTTGGTGCCATTGTTCTTCCAGCATGTGGTTCGTTTACATGGCATTCCAGAGAATATCGTTTCTGACAGAGGTTCCCAGTTTGTTTCAAGGTTTTGGCGAGCCTTTTGTGGTAGGATGGGCATTGACTTGTCTTTTTCCTCGGCTTTCCATCCTCAGACTAATGGCCAGACCGAACGAACCAATCAGACCTTGGAAACATATCTGAGATGTTTTGTTTCTGCCGATCAGGATGATTGGGTGTCCTTTTTGCCTTTGGCTGAGTTCGCCCTTAATAATCGGGCCAGCTCGGCTACCTTGCTTTCGCCATTTTTCTGCAATTCTGGGTTCCATCCTCGTTTCTCTTCAGGACAGGTTGAGTCTTCGGACTGTCCTGGTGTGGATACTGTGGTGGACAGGTTGCAGCAGATTTGGACTCATGTAGTGGACAATTTGACCTTGTCCCAGGAGAAGGCTCAACGTTTCGCTAATCGCAGACGCCGTGTGGGTCCCCGACTTCGTGTTGGGGATCTGGTTTGGTTATCTTCTCGTCATATTCCTATGAAGGTTTCCTCTCCTAAGTTTAAACCTCGTTTCATTGGTCCGTATAGGATTTCTGAGGTTCTTAATCCTGTGTCTTTTCGTCTGACCCTTCCAGATTCTTTTGCCATAGATAACGTATTCCATAGGTCATTGTTGCGGAGATACGTGGCACCTATGGTTCCATCTGTTGATCCTCCTGCCCCGGTTTTGGTGGAGGGGGAATTGGAGTATATTGTGGAGAAGATTTTGGATTCTCGTGTTTCTAGACGGAAACTCCAGTATCTGGTTAAAGGGAAGGGTTATGCTCAGGAAGATAATTCCTGGGTTTTTGCCTCTGATGTCCATGCTCCCGATCTTGTTCGTGCCTTTCATGTGGCTCATCCTGGTCGGCCTGGGGGCTCTGGTGAGGGTTCGGTGACCCCTCCTCAAGGTGGGGGTACTGTTGTGAGTTCTGTGGCAGAGCTCCCTCCTGTGGTCACAAGTGGTACTTCGGCTGATTCTCTCTGTGAGCTTCTGTTGGTGGAGGGAAGTGGTACTGCGGCTTCTGAGTTTCCTCCCTCAGGTGATCTGGTGAGGTCGTTAGGTGCTTCTCTACTTAACTCCACCTAATGCTTTGATCCTGGCTTCCTGTCAATGTTCCAGTGTTGGACTTGCTTTTCCCTGGATCATTCCTGTGGCCTGCTGCTCTGCATAGCTAAGTTCTTCTTTGCTATTTGTTTGCTATTTTTTCTGTCCAGCTTGTCTAATTTGTTGCTGGAAGCTCTGGGACGCAAAGGGTGTACCTCCGTGCCGTTAGTTCGGTACGGAGGGTCTTTTTGCCCCCTTTGCGTGGTTTTCTTTAGGGTTTTGTGTAGACCGCAAAGTTACCTTTTCTATCCTCGATCTGTTAAGAAAGTCGGGCCTCACTTTGCTGAATCTATTTCATCTCTATGTTTGTCTTTTCATCTTAACTCACAGTCATTATATGTGGGGGGCTGCCTTTTCCTTTGGGGTATTTCTCTGAGGCAAGGTAGGCTTATTTTCTATCTTCAGGCTAGTTAGTTTCTCAGGCTGTGCCGAGTTGCCTAGGCAGAGTTAGGCGCAATCCACGGCTGCCTCTAGTGTTGTTTGGAGAGGATTAGGGATTGCGGTCTGCAGAGTTCCCACGTCTCAGAGCTCGTTCTATGATTTTGGGTTATTGTCAGATCACTGTGTGTGCTCTGACCGCTATGTCCATTGTGGTACTGAATTGCCTTTCATAACAGGGAAACCACAAAAGGTCATTGGTAAAGAAGCCGGCTGTTCACACAGTGCTGTATCCAAGAATATTAATGGAAAGTGGAGTGGAAGGAAAAAGTGTGGTAGAAAAAGGTGCACAAGCAACCGGGATAACCGCAGCCTAGAAAGGATTATTAAGAAAAGGCCATTCAGTATGTGGGGGAGATTCACAAGGAGTGGACTGCTGCTGGGGTCATTGCTTCACTACACACAGACGTCTCCAGGACATGGGCTACAAGTGTCACATTCCTTGTGTCCGGCCACTCATGACCAATAGACAACTCCTGAAGCCTCTTACCTGGGGCAAAGAGAAGAAGAACTGGACTGTTGTCAGTGGTCCAAGGTCCAGAGTCTGGAGGAAGAGTGGAGAGGCCACAATCCAAGCTGCTGGAGGTCTAGTGTGAAGTCTCCACAATCAGTGATGGTTTGGGGAGCCATGTCATCTGCTGGTGTAGGTCCACTGTGTTTTATCAAGACCAAAGTCAGTGCAGCCGTCTACCAGGACATTGTAGAGCACGTCATGCTTCCCTCTGCCGACAAGCTTTTTGGAGATGGAAATGTCATTCTCCAGCAGGACTTGGCGCCTGTCCACCTGCAAAAAGTACCAATACCTGGTGTAAAACCAACCCCGCCAGGAAACCTGGACCCCAGAGTGTGAGTAAGCCTTCCACCAACTAAAGGACGCCTTCACCAATACCCCTCTATTGGCCGCACCCGATCCAGCTAAACGTTTCCTTGTTCACACAGATACACAGGGCAGGCCAATAGAAAAGCGGCAGGCCAGACACACATTACAATAGCCGCAGGTGGCCAGAGCCTGCTGATATTTACTGTGGGAATTACAAAGGTGGGGGGGGCGGACAAAAGGGGAATATCGTGTCCCATCTGCCCAGGGGCACAGCCTGTGGGCTGATGCATTAGGGACATGCATCTCACATGGAACCTATTATACATACATATAACTGCACAACATATTCTGGGTGCTGAGTGGTTCCGTAACACGTAACAACGGCGCTGAACACTCAATAGAAAACCGCTTGTAAGCACTGCTCATGGTCTGCTGTCTAGCCGCGGTGGTCGGTCTCCAAGGCAACGAGCTGTCAAGTCTGTCTCAAGCACATATGAGAATTGTAGTAATCCGTAAACTGCAAAATTGTATATTCAAGCGCTTTCCAACGCTGCCAGTGACGCCAAAGGGAATAATTCTATAATGGGTTTATAGGGTTAATGTCGCCCCTCTGGTCCCGGCCACCTTTGGCCCCGGCCTCCTTTGGCCCCGGCCTTCTCTCCCATCTCTCTAATGTACTTTTTTTTTTTTTTTCCCCACAGACTCCTGGAGTCAATGATCCCGGTCCGGATGATTAATTTTCCCCAGGTAAGTGGATGAGACGGCAGCTGCTTCGGGTCCGGGGAGCGCGTGTCGCGGCTGTTGTACTGATCCTCCGCGTCCTATCCTGTCTGCAGAAAATCGCTGGGGAGCTGTACGGGCCCCTGATGCTGGTGTTCACCATGGTGGCCATCCTCCTGCATGGAATGAAGTCGTCCGGAACGGTTATAGTAAGAGGGGCTTCATGGGGTACAGGAGGGCAGGAAAAGAGGCCTGCAGATGGGAGGAGTCTGGGGATGGGATGGGAGGAGTCTGGGAAGGAAACGTAAACTGCGGGTGGGAGGAGCCTGCACAGAAGGAGGGACCCTGTGGGGAGGGTGGAGAGACCTTGGAGGAGGAGCCTGTGGGGGGAGGAGCAGCCATGGAGAAGACTGTGGGGGACAGTGGCACTGATTATTTAAGGAGACAATGGGAGACAGGACCAAAAATACCCCTATAACTTTAACCCCTTTTCGACGTTGGGCGTAATAGTACGCAGATGTCAGACTCCCTCCCTTTGATTTTGGCTTTAGCGCTGAGCCAACATCTTTTCTGGTACATGTCAGCTGTTTTGAACAGCTGACATGTGCCTCTAACAGCCATGGGTGAAATCGCAATCCACCTACGGCTGTTAACTAGTTAAATGCCACTGTCAATATCTGACGGCGGCACTTAACGCGCTTCCAGCAAGCACACCGGAAATCCTGCCAATCGGTGACCCGATCACCGGTCACTGTTGGGTTGGCATGACAACCAGAGGTCTCCAGCAGACCGCTATAGTTGTCACTGCCGGATTGCTATGAGCGCCGCCCGGTGGTTGGCGCTCATAGCAAGTGAGCAATTCTGCTACGTACAGGCGATCGAGTTATGGCAGATTCTATTGTCCCATGGAGACTACTGATGCATGCAAAAAGTTTTAAAAAGTTTTGAAAATATATATAAAAGATATAAAGGTTTAAATCGCCTCTTTCAAAATAAAATAAAAAAATCAAACCTACACATATTTGGTATCACCGCGTTCAGAATCGCCCGATCTATCAATATAAAGAAAAATTAACCCAATTGCTAAATGGCGTAAGTAAGAAAAAGTCAAAATGCCATATAGACAGAAAAATAAAAAAATTATAGCTCTAGTAAAAAGGGGAGCAAAAAACAAAAATTCCAAAATGAAAATACCTCTGGTCGTTAAGGGGTTAATATTTATTTGTAAACTATTAAAATACTGGAGAAATTGACCTCATGGACTCACACAGTCATAGGATTGGGGTGGGCTCTATAGTCCCTAATTTAACCCTGCGGTACCGCTACCTGTGCGGAGGTTGGCACCCCATTGTAGGTATATGGCCCCCGCTCACTGTGGACGGACCCTAATTGGTCCCTAAGAGACTTGATGTCCTTGATTGAGCACCAAAAATACCCAGTGAAGTTATCCCAATTACTATAAAGCCATAACGTGAGTGGAGATTAACCCCTTAATGGAGGTTATTAGCGAGGACTTGTGTGAGCGAGTAAAGGTTGTCAGTCGTTACATCTGTGCATCCATGTCATGAAGTCCTTACGTGCCACCTGCCTGGCATCCATCGCTCTCGTGCCCATAGTATTAATATCCATGCTGCTCGATTAGGAGCTGGAGATGATCGGAGTTGTAGCGCCCTCTACAGCATCAGTATTAAAGCTACCCCGCGCGTTACAGGAAATCATGTCCCTCATATTCAGAGCTGTAAGGGGAGCCCTGGAGGAGAGGGGGTAGAAGGAGAGCCCAGGAGGAGAGGGTGGGAGAGGGTGGAAGGGGAGCTCGGGAGGAGACCATTTGAGAGGGTGGAAGCAGAGCCAAGAGGAGAGGGTGGAAGGGGAGCCCAGGAGGAGAGGGTGGACCCCGGGAGGAAAGGGTGGAAGGGGAGTTTGGGAGGAGACAGCAGGAGAGAGTGGAAGGGGAGCCCCATGGAGCAGATGGTGGAAGGAGAGCTGCAGGGGAGGAGAGGGTGGAACAGGAGCTGCGGGGGAGCATAGTGTTGAAGGGGAGCCCTGGAGGAGAGGGTGGCAGGGAAGCCCAGGAGGGGACCACGGGAGAGGGTGGCAGGGGAGCCCAGGAGGGGACCACGGGAGAGGGTGGCAGGGGAGCCCAGGAGGAGACCACAGGAGAGGGTGGAAGGGGAGCCCCATGGAGAGGGTGGAAAGGGAGCTGCGGGGGAGGAGAGGGTGGAACAGGAGCTGCGGGGGAGAAGAGGGTGGAAAGGGAGCTGCGGGGGGGGAGAGGGTGGAACAGGAGCTGCGGGGGGGGAGAGGGTGGAAAGGGAGCTGCGGGGGAGGAGAGGGTGGAACAGGAGCTGCGGGGGAGGAGAGGGTGGAACAGGAGCTGCGGGGGGGGAGAGGGTGGAAAGGGAGCTGCGGGGGAGGAGAGGGTGGAACAGGAGCTGCGGGGGAGGAGAGGGTGGAAAGGGAGCTGCGGGGGAGGAGAGGGTGGAACAGGAGCTGTGTGGGAGAAGAGGGTGGAAAGGGAGCTGCGGGGGAGGAGAGGGTGGAACAGGAGCTGCGGGGGAGGAGAGGGTGGAACAGGAGCTGTGTGGGAGAAGAGGGTGGAAAGGGAGCTGCGGGGGAGGAGAGGGTGGAAAGGGAGCTGTGTGGGAGAAGAGGGTGGAAAGGGAGCTGCGGGGGAGGAGAGGGTGGAACAGGAGCTGCGGGGGAGGAGAGGGTGGAACAGGAGCTGCGGGGGAGGAGAGGGTGGAAAGGGAGCTGTGGGGGAGGAGAGGTTGGAACAGGAGCTGCGGGGGAGGAGAGGGTGGAAAGGGAGCTGCGGGGGAGGAGAGGGTGGAAAGGGAGCTGCGGGGGAGGAGAGGGTGGAACAGGAGCTGCGGGGGGGGAGAGGGTGGAAAGGGAGCTGCGGGGGAGGAGAGGGTGGAACAGGAGCTGCGGGGGAGAAGAGGGTGGAAAGGGAGCTGCGGGGGAGGACAGGGTGGAACAGGAGCTGCGGGGGAGGAGAGGGTGGAACAGGAGCTGCGGGGGGGGAGAGGGTGGAACAGGAGCTGCGGGGGAGGAGAGGGTGGAACAGGAGCTGCGGGGGAGCATAGTGTTGAAGGGGAGCCCTGGAGGAGAGGGTGGCAGGGGAGCCCAGGAGGGGACCACAGGAGAGGGTGGAAGGGGAGCCCCATGGAGAGGGTGGAAAGGGAGCTGCGGGGGAGGAGAGGGTGGAACAGGAGCTGCGGGGGAGAAGAGGGTGGAAAGGGAGCTGCGGGGGAGGAGAGGGTGGAACAGGAGCTGCGGGGGAGAAGAGGGTGGAAAGGGAGCTGCGGGGGAGGAGAGGGTGGAACAGGAGCTGCGGGGGGGGAGAGGGTGGAACAGGAGCTGCGGGGGGGGAGAGGGTGGAAAGGGAGCTGCGTGGGAGAAGAGGGTGGAAAGGGAGCTGCGGGGGAGGAGAGGGTGGAACAGGAGCTGCGGGGGGGGGGAGAGGGTGGAACAGGAGCTGCGGGGGAGGAGAGGGTGGAACAGGAGCTGCGGGGGAGGAGAGGGTGGAACAGGAGCTGTGTGGGAGAAGAGGGTGGAAAGGGAGCTGCGGGGGAGGAGAGGGTGGAAAGGGAGCTGCGGGGGAGGAGAGGGTGGAAAGGGAGCTGCGGGGGAGGAGAGGGTGGAACAGGAGCTGCGGGGGAGGAGAGGGTGGAACAGGAGCTGCGGGGGAGGAGAGGGTGGAACAGGAGCTGCGGGGGAGGAGAGGGTGGAACAGGAGCTGCGGGGGAGGAGAGGGTGGAACAGGAGCTGCGGGGGAGAAGAGGGTGGAACAGGAGCTGCGGGGGGGGAGAGGGTGGAAAGGGAGCTGCGTGGGAGAAGAGGGTGGAAAGGGAGCTGCGGGGGGGGAGAGGGTGGAACAGGAGCTGCGGGGGAGGAGAGGGTGGAACAGGAGCTGCGGGGGGGGAGAGGGTGGAAAGGGAGCTGCGTGGGAGAAGAGGGTGGAAAGGGAGCTGCGGGGGAGGAGAGGGTGGAACAGGAGCTGCGGGGGGGGAGAGGGTGGAACAGGAGCTGCGGGGGAGGAGAGGGTGGAACAGGAGCTGCGGGGGAGGAGAGGGTGGAACAGGAGCTGTGTGGGAGAAGAGGGTGGAAAGGGAGCTGCGGGGGAGGAGAGGGTGGAAAGGGAGCTGCGGGGGAGGAGAGGTTGGAACAGGAGCTGCGGGGGAGGAGAGGGTGGAAAGGGAGCTGCGGAGGAGGAGAGGGTGGAACAGGAGCTGCGGGGGAGGAGAGGGTGGAAAGGGAGCTGCGGGGGAGGAGAGGGTGGAAAGGGAGCTGCGGGGGAGGAGAGGGTGGAACAGGAGCTGCGGGGGAGGAGAGGGTGGAAAGGGAGCTGTGTGGGAGAAGAGGGTGGAAAGGGAGCTGCGGGGGAGGAGAGGGTGGAAAGGGAGCTGCGGGGGAGGAGAGGGTGGAACAGGAGCTGCGGGGGAGGAGAGGGTGGAAAGGGAGCTGCGGGGGAGAAGAGGGTGGAACAGGAGCTGCGGGGGAGGAGAGGGTGGAAAGGGAGCTGCGGGGGAGGAGAGGTTGGAACAGGAGCTGCGGGGGGGGAGAGGGTGGAAAGGGAGCTGCGGGGGAGGAGAGGGTGGAACAGGAGCTGCGGGGGAGGAGAGGGTGGAACAGGAGCTGCGGGGGAGCATAGTGTTGAAGGGGAGCCCTGGAGGAGAGGGTGGCAGGGGAGCCCAGGAGGGGACCACAGGAGAGGGTGGAAGGGGAGCCCCATGGAGAGGGTGGAAAGGGAGCTGCGGGGGAGGAGAGGGTGGAACAGGAGCTGCGGGGGAGAAGAGGGTGGAAAGGGAGCTGCGGGGGGGGGAGAGGGTGGAACAGGAGCTGCGGGGGGGGAGAGGGTGGAACAGGAGCTGCGTGGGAGAAGAGGGTGGAAAGGGAGCTGCGGGGGAGGAGAGGGTGGAACAGGAGCTGCGGGGGGGGAGAGGGTGGAACAGGAGCTGCGGGGGAGGAGAGGGTGGAACAGGAGCTGCGGGGGAGGAGAGGGTGGAACAGGAGCTGTGTGGGAGAAGAGGGTGGAAAGGGAGCTGCGGGGGAGGAGAGGGTGGAACAGGAGCTGTGTGGGAGAAGAGGGTGGAAAGGGAGCTGCGGGGGAGGAGAGGGTGGAACAGGAGCTGCGGGGGAGGAGAGGGTGGAAAGGGAGCTGCGGGGGAGGAGAGGGTGGAAAGGGAGCTGCGGGGGAGGAGAGGGTGGAAAGGGAGCTGCGGGGGAGGAGAGGGTGGAACAGGAGCTGTGTGGGAGAAGAGGGTGGAAAGGGAGCTGCGGGGGAGGAGAGGTTGAAACAGGAGCTGCGGGGGAGGAGAGGGTGGAAAGGGAGCTGCGGGGGAGGAGAGGGTGGAAAGGGAGCTGCGGGGGAGGAGAGGGTGGAAAGGGAGCTGCGGGGGAGGAGAGGGTGGAAAGGGAGCTGCGGGGGAGGAGAGGGTGGAACAGGAGCTGTGTGGGAGAAGAGGGTGGAAAGGGAGCTGCGGGGGAGGAGAGGTTGAAACAGGAGCTGCGGGGGAGGAGAGGGTGGAAAGGGAGCTGCGGAGGAGGAGAGGGTGGAACAGGAGCTGCGGGGGAGGAGAGGGTGGAAAGGGAGCTGCGGGGGAGGAGAGGGTGGAAAGGGAGCTGCGGGGGAGGAGAGGGTGGAACAGGAGCTGCGGGGGAGGAGAGGGTGGAACAGGAGCTGCGGGGGAGGAGAGGGTGGAAAGGGAGCTGTGTGGGAGAAGAGGGTGGAAAGGGAGCTGCGGGGGAGGAGAGGGTGGAAAGGGAGCTGCGGGGGAGAAGAGGGTGGAACAGGAGCTGCGGGGGAGGAGAGGGTGGAAAGGGAGCTGCGGGGGAGGAGAGGTTGGAACAGGAGCTGCGGGGGAGGAGAGGGTGGAAAGGGAGCTGCGGGGGAGGAGAGGGTGGAACAGGAGCTGTGTGGGAGAAGAGGGTGGAAAGGGAGCTGCGGGGGAGGAGAGGGTGGAAAGGGAGCTGCGGGGGAGGAGAGGGTGGAACAGGAGCTGTGTGGGAGAAGAGGGTGGAAAGGGAGCTGCGGAGGAGGAGAGGGTGGAACAGGAGCTGCGGGGGAGGAGAGGGTGGAAAGGGAGCTGCGGGGGAGGAGAGGGTGGAACAGGAGCTGCGGGGGAGGAGAGGGTGGAACAGGAGCTGTGTGGGAGAAGAGGGTGGAAAGGGAGCTGCGGGGGAGGAGAGGGTGGAACAGGAGCTGCGGGGGAGGAGAGGGTGGAAAGGGAGCTGCGGAGGAGGAAAGGGTGGAACAGGAGCTGCGGGGGAGGAGAGGGTGGAAGGGGAGCCCAGGAGGAGAGGATGGAAGGGGAGCCCAGGAGGAGAGGGTGGAAGGGGAGATCGGGAGGAGACCACAGGAGAGGGTGGAAGGGGAGCCCGGGAGGAGAGGGTGGAAGGGGAGCCCAGGAGGAGAGGGTGGAAGGGGAGCTCGGGAGGAGACCACAGTAGAGGGTGGAAGGGGAGCCCCATGGAGAGGGTGGAAAGGGAGCTGCGGGGGAGGAGAGGGTGGAACAGGAGATGCGGGGGAGGAGAGGGTGGAACAGGAGCTGCGGGGGAGGAGAGGGTGGAACAGGAGCTGCGGGGGAGGAGAGGCTGGAACAGGAGCTGCGGGGGAGGAGAGGGTGGAAGGGGAGCCCAGGAGGAGAGGATGGAAGGGGAGCTCGGGAGGAGACCACAGGAGAGGGTGGAAGGGGAGCCCGGGAGGAGATGGTGGAACAGGAGCTGCGGGGGAGGAGAGGGTGGAAGGGGAGCCTAGGAGGAGAGGGTGGAAGGGGAGCCCAGGAGGAGAGGGTGGAAGGGGAGCTCGGGAGGAGACCACAGGAGAGGGTGGAAGGGGAGCCCGGGAGGAGATGGTGGAACAGGAGCTGCGGGGGAGGGGGAACCTGGGAGGAGACCACTGGAGAAGGTGGAACTGGAGCTGCAGGGGAGGAGAGGGTGGAGGGGGAGCCCGGAGGGGGAGCCCAAGAGCAGATGGTGGGAGAGGGTGGAAGGAGAGCCCAGGAGGAGATGGTGGGAGTGGGTGGAAGGGGAGCCCAGGAGGAGAGGGTGGAAGGGGAGCCCGGGAGGAGATGGTGGGAGTGGGTGGAAGGGGAGCCCAGGAGGAGATAGTGGAACAGGAGGGGAGGGGGAGCCTGGGAGGAGACCATGGGAGAGGTTGGAACAGGAGCTGCGGGGGAGGAGAGGGTGTTGGAGGAGACCACGGGAGAGGGTGGAACAGGAGCTGCGGGGGAGGAGAGGGTGGCAGGGGAGCCCAGGAGGAGACCACGGGAGAGGGTGGAAGGGGAGTTGCGGGAGAAGACTGCAGTAGGGAGTGGGGACAGTTGGAGAGGAGATTGCAGGAGAGGTTGGAGGTGATCATAAATGGAGACAATAGAGGAGAGCCTGGGAGTAGGCTGCAGGAGGGGAGCAAAGGAGGAGCCTGAAAAGAATGGTGGAATGACCGCAGAGGAGGGGGCATGGCAGGAGCCTGAATTTGAGGGTTATGATGAGGGAGGAGCTGGCGTAACAGTATGTGGATGCGTGTCTCACACTGTGTTCCTTCTCTTGCAGATAGAGGGCACGCTCATGGGCACGGCCATTGGCACCTGCTTTGGGTATTGGTTGGGGGTCTCGTCACTTGTTTACTTTATTGCTTATCTGTGTAACGCTCAAATCACAATGCTGCAGACCCTGTCCTTGCTGGTGAGTACCTGACTGAAGTATGTAAGGGTCTGTATGATGTGCATATACACTGCTCAAAAAACTAAAGGAAGCGCTACACTCCAACACCCTAGATATCACTGAACAAAATATTTCAGTTGTAAATCTTTATTCAGTACATAGTGGAATGAGTTGAGAACAATAAAACATAAAAATGATCAATGTAAATCACAACTAATATCCCACGGAGGTCTGGATTTGGATTGATACTCAAAATAAAAGTGGAAATCAAATTACAGGCTGATCCAACTTCAGTGGAAATGCCTCAAGACGAGGAAATGATGCTCAGGTGTGTGTGTGGCCTCCACATGCCTATATGATCTCCCTACAACCCCTGGGCATGCTACTGATGAGGCGGCGGATGATGTCCTCACAGCCCTAGATTAAAGCATCAGTCAACTCCTGGATGGTCTGGCTCAATGGCATTGGTGTATGGAATGAGACATGATGTCCCACATGTGCTCGATTGGATTCAAGTCTGGGGAACGGGCGGGCCAGTCCATGGCATCAATGCCTTCATCATGCAGAAACTGCTGACACACTATTGTCGTGTATCAAGGAACCCAGGGACCTGCATATGGTCTCAGGACAGGTCTGAGGGTCTCATCCCGGTACCTAATGGCAGACAGGCTACCTCTGGCAAGCACACAGAAGGCTTTGCGGCCCTCCAAAAAAATGCCTCCCCACCCATTACTTACCCATTGTCAAACCGGGCATGCTTGCAGATGTTGCAGGCAGCAGTACGTTCTCCAAGGCGTCTCCAGGCTCTGTCACTTGTGCTCAGTGTGAATCTGCTCTCATCCGTGAAGAGCACAGGGCGCCAGTGTCAAATCTGCCAATCTTGGTGTTCTCTGATAAATGCCAACTGCCTTGCACGGTGTTGGGCTGTGAGCACAACACATTTGTGGACGTCGGGCCCTCATACCACCATCATGGAGTCTGTTTCTGACAGTTTGGGCAGACACATGGATGTTAGTGGCCGCTTGAGGTCATTTTGCAGGGCTCTGGCAGTTCTACTTCTGTTCCTCCTTGCACAAAGGCTGAGGTAGCGGTCCTGCTGCTGGGTTGTTGCCCTCCTATGGCCCCCTCCACGTATCCTGGTGTACACGCCTGTCTCCTGGTATCTGCTCCATCCTCTGGACACTACGCTGACAGACACAGCAAACCTTCTTGCCACAGCTCGCATTGATGTGCCATCCTGGATGAGCTGCACTACCTGAGCAAATTCTGTGGGTTGTAGAGTTCGTCTCATGCTGCTGTACAGGACCTCTAGGCGTGATAGCAGTGACAAAATGCAAAAGTTACCAAAACGGCTAAATAGGATGAGAACAGAGAAATGGTCTGTGGTCACCCCCGCAGAACCACTCCTTTTATAGGGGTGTCTTGCTAATTGCCGATCATTTCCACCTGTTGTCTGTTCCATTTGCACAACAGCAGGAGAAACTGATTCACAATCGGTGTTGCTTTATAACTTGTCAGGTTGGTTTCAAAGAAGTAATTGACTTACATTGCGTTGTATGTGTTCCTTTTATTTTTTCAGCAGTGTAATTAATATGATTGGGGTGTATTTGGAGAGGTATGTGATGTGGGGTGATGTATTGAGGGGCTTTGTGACGTGGAGGCGGTGTATCCGGGGGATGTATGTGACATGCCTATACTCACCACTGTCTCCTTTTTCAGGGGTACGGTCTGTTCGGACACTGCATCGTCCTCCTCATCACTTATAACATCCATTTTCACTCTCTGTTCTACGTCTTCTGGTTGTGCATTGGGGGCCTGTCCACATTACGCATGGTGAGACCTCCCGTTTAGTGACTGCATCGCTCCTTATCACTCGCCCATCCCCCATCATTACTCCGTTTTTTGCTGTAGGTGGTGGTTTTGCTGTCGCGCACAGTTGGCCAGACGCAGAGGCTCATCCTGTGTGGATCCATCACTGCTCTGCACATGTTGTTCCTGCTCTACCTGCATTTTGCCTATCATAAGGTTGTAGAAGGTAAGGATGCCAAGTCTTCAATAACCCTTTGCCCACATAGTAGGGTGCGGCATATTGGTCATCGGCCTCCCCATTCCCCCCCCCGGGACAAGACAACCCTGGGAGCACGGTCTGACGGCTCACCCTCCTGAGCGGGGTGGTGGGACCCTCTGCAACTACTGTGCGGCCATTACCTGAACCCCGGCCATACTCACTGTGTCTTGTTATTCCTGGACAGGTATCTTGGATACATTGGACGGACAGAATTTGCCTCCTCCCTTCCAGCGAGTTGCTCGTGACCTGTCAGTGGGCACAAATTCTGTTCTTAACACCACCGCGCACGTCTTGAGCGTCCAGTCGCGCTGAAAGCATGGCAGCCGCTATTATCACTCTTTTCTGACCATGAGACTGAGCGTCGCTCTGCACCTCCGGCAGGTGAATTTGTGGATGATGGAGCATGGAGGCACTTCTTTCTGTACACACCCAGTCCTACGGAGTGTCTGCTAAGGTGTTAATGGAAATGATACCCATCCCCCAATCCTTAATTAGTATTCCGTAGATACACATCTGGGAACGACTCCTCCGCCTCTGCGGTGCTTACAGGATTGGCCTATTGGGGTCGGGGGTCTTCTCTTGAGCCTGCTGTATGGTCTGCCTTTCGCGCTGTCACCTCTCCTGATGAAGGTAGCGGAGGTATGGAATTGTGTAGGGTCTTTTCTTTGTAAAAACAGCGGGACATTGTATGTCCAAGGTCTGTAATGTGTCTGCTCGTTGGTCCTGGAAAAAATAAAATATTAAACGGGCCCTGTGGATCGTGGTCAATGCTGTGTGGGTACATGGGTGCTTTCATCGCTGACCACTGGAATGACTAAAGATAAAGACCCTCCGTCGAACACAAGATTTAAGCCTATGTTCCTGGTAAATGAGCAACAAGCAGGAGCTTTGGCAAGATGTCCTGAGTGGATATGGTGATCGCCAAATATTCAGGGCCATCCGTGGCACAGAATTAGGACCGACGAAGCCTCAAATATCCATCGAGGTTCTGATGTCACCGTAAGTCTGTATACAAAGGCTGGTGCGCAGTGAAGGTTACCACAGGCCAAACTCGCAGCAAGAAGAAGTGATTCCGAGATTCCTCTTTAGCAGGTTGTCCTGCGGAGAATATCTTCCTAAACCTGAGGGCAATGGAAGACCCAATGATATAGGAGTCAGGGTCCTGCTTGTAAGCAAAAGTTGAATGGTAAAAAGTATTTGTATTGTACGGTTCAACTATCAGTATGGATAAGGTATTCACATAATGCTGCATGAAACGGTCACTGTCCAATATGTATACAAGTACAGAGGGCTACTGAGTGCATGGCGGGTGTGAACAGATGCTACGAGGGCCCAGATTTGGAAGAACATTTTTCAAAGGGCAAAAGAGGGATAGTTATATTAGTGAGGTGAAACGATGGGCAATCTTAAATCTGGGTTTTGGGAATTAATCGAATTGTCTTGGGTAGTGTATTCCAGAGAAGTGGCTCAGCACGCAAGAAGTTTTGGAAACTGGAGTGGGAGATTTGGTTTGAGGATGTTGGCCATAGGTCATTGGCGAAAGAGAGAGCACGGGTAGAGTGATAGAGAGGAAGAGATGTAGGGTGGAGCAGCACTGTGGAGAGGATGGGTAGGTGACAGGAGGAGGTTTAGCACTGGAGAGGATGCGTAAGTGACAGGAGACGGTAGAGGGTGCAGCATTGGTGAGGACGGGTAAGTGACAGGAGATGTAGGGTGG
This sequence comes from Ranitomeya imitator, assembly GCF_032444005.1. Lineage (NCBI taxonomy): Eukaryota > Metazoa > Chordata > Amphibia > Anura > Dendrobatidae > Ranitomeya > Ranitomeya imitator. Next base: position 5,246,790 of record NC_091286.1, on the reverse strand, counting down.
TGCAGCACTGTGGAGAGGATGGGTAGGTGGGAGATGTAGGGCGGTGCAGCACTGTGGAGAGGATGGGTAGGTGGGAGATGTAGGGCGGTGCAGCACTGTGGGTGGAGAGGATGGGTAGGTGGGAGATGTAGGGCGGTGCAGCACTGTGGAGAGGATGGGTAGGTGGGAGATGTAGGGCGGTGCAGCACTGTGGGTGGAGAGGATGGGTAGGTGGGAGATGTAGGGCGGTGCAGCACTGTGGAGAGGATGGGTAGGTGGGAGATGTAGGGCGGTGCAGCACTGTGGAGAGGATGGGTAGGTGGGAGATGTAGGGTGGTGCAGCACTGTGGAGAGGATGGGTAGGTGGGAGATGTAGGGCGGTGCAGCACTGTGGAGAGGATGGGTAGGTGGGAGATGTAGGGTGGTTTAGCACTGTGGAGAGGATGGGTAGGTGGGAGATGTAGGGCGGTGCAGCACTGTGGACAGGATGGGTAGGTGGGAGATGTAGGGTGGTTTAGCACTGTGGAGAGGATGGGTAGGTGGGAGATGTAGGGTGGTTTAGCACTGTGGAGAGGATGGGTAGGTGGGAGATGTAGGGCGGTGCAGCACTGGAGAGGATGGGTAGGTGGGAGATGTAGGGTGGTTTAGCACTGTGGAGAGGATGGGTAGGTGGGAGATGTAGGGTGGTGCAGCACTGGACAGGATGGGTAGGTGGGAGATGTAGGGTGGTTTAGCACTGTGGAGAGGATGGGTAGGTGGGAGATGTAGGGTGGTGCAGCACTGGACAGGATGGGTAGGTGGGAGATGTAGGGCGGTGCAGCACTGTGGGTGGAGAGGATGGGTAGGTGGGAGATGTAGGGCGGTGCAGCACTGTGGAGAGGATGGGTAGGTGGGAGATGTAGGGCGGTGCAGCACTGTGGAGAGGATGGGTAGGTGGGAGATGTAGGGCGGTGCAGCACTGTGGAGAGGATGGGTAGGTGGGAGATGTAGGGCGGTGCAGCACTGTGGAGAGGATGGGTAGGTGGGAGATGTAGGGTGGTTTAGCACTGTGGAGAGGATGGGTAGGTGGGAGATGTAGGGCGGTGCAGCACTGTGGAGAGGATGGGTAGGTGGGAGATGTAGGGCGGTGCAGTACTGTGGACAGGATGGGTAGGTGGGAGATGTAGGGAGGTGCAGCACTGTGGACAGGATGGGTAGGTGGGAGATGTAGGGCGGTGCAGCACTGTGGACAGGATGGGTAGGTGGGAGATGTAGGGCGGTGCAGCACTGTGGACAGGATGGGTAGGTGGGAGATGTAGGGCGGTGCAGTACTGTGGACAGGATGGGTAGGTGGGAGATGTAGGGCGGTGCAGCACTGTGGACAGGATGGGTAGGTGGGAGATGTAGGGCGGTGCAGCACTGTGGACAGGATGGGTAGGTGGGAGATGGGCGGTGCAGCACTGTGGACAGGATGGGTAGGTGGGAGATGTAGGGCGGTGCAGCACTGTGGACAGGATGGGTAGGTGGGAGATGTAGGGCGGTGCAGCACTGTGGACAGGATGGGTAGGTGGGAGATGTAGGGCGGTGCAGCACTGTGGACAGGATGGGTAGGTGGGAGATGTAGGGCGGTGCAGCACTGTGGACAGGATGGGTAGGTGGGAGATGGGCGGTGCAGCACTGTGGACAGGATGGGTAGGTGGGAGATGTAGGGCGGTGCAGCACTGGACAGGATGGGTAGGTGGGAGATGTAGGGCGGTGCAGCACTGTGGACAGGATGGGTAGGTGGGAGATGTAGGGCGGTGCAGCACTGTGTACAGGATGGGTAGGTGGGAGATGTAGGGCTGTGCAGCACTGTGGAGAGGATGGGTAGGTGGGAGATGTAGGGCGGTGCAGCACTGTGGACAGGATGGGTAGGTGGGAGATGTAGGGCGGTGCAGCACTATGGACAGGATGGGTAGGTGGTAGATGGTGATGTAGGGCTGTGCAGCACTGGAGAGGATGGGTAGGTGATAGAGATGAGGAGATGTAGGGCTGTGGAGCGCTTTGTGGATGAAAGTGAGCAGTTTGTTGGACTCGATAACAAGTGCAATAACTGGCACAGGGATCAGTGTAACGGTTGGTGAGAAAAATGGCCCTGTCTGCTGCATTCAGGATGAATTGGAGAGGGGAAAGTTTAGTAAGAGGGAGACGATCAGGAGAGAGTTGCAGTAGTCCAGGTGAGAAGGAATAAGAGTCACAGTAAGAGGTTTTATAGGCCTGTCTGTTTTCTAATGCCCTGGGTTACATAGTAACATAGTAACATAACATAGTAACATAGTTAGTAAGGCCGAAAAAAGACATTTGTCCATCCAGTTCAGCCTATATTCCATCATAATAAATCCCCAGATCTACGTCCTTCTACAGAACCTAATAATTGTATGATACAATATTGTTCTGCTCCAGGAAGACATCCAGGCCTCTCTTGAACCCCTCGACTGAGTTCGCCATCACCACCTCCTCAGGCAAGCAATTCCAGATTCTCACTGCCCTAACAGTAAAGAATCCTCTTCTATGTTGGTGGAAAAACCTTCTCTCCTCCAGACGCAAAGAATGCCCCCTTGTGCCCGTCACCTTCCTTGGTATAAACAGATCCTCAGCGAGATATTTGTATTGTCCCCTTATATACAACAGGCCCAAGTCTCTCAGGTGTTGCTGTGACTACATTCTTCTACGACTGGAGCGTGATGGGGCCTAACTATTCTCCAGAGCGAAAAAGCAGTGGTGTTCGGATGAGAACCCTAAAATATCTGCCTTTGGAAAAGCAGTCTATTTAATTCCCTATGGATGGCCTTTTTCAGACTTGTTATGGCTTGAAATAGCCAGACCTTTAAATTCATCCCATGGAACGACAGTAAGAATTTAATCATTCACAGGAATAATAAAAGTTTGCAGAAGGGTGCGCGGGGGAACACGGGGATGTGATACCCCCTAGTGCCCTCTAAAGCGTGGAGGTGTGAAGGACAAGGGAGACTCCATTTTGGATTTATGAATTCAGGCCTCCTAGATTATCCAGAGATCTCCCTCTACTCCTGAATTGCGGCCCCACCCTTGGGAAAAGTACATACTTTATTATACATTTTTATAGCGCCATTTATTCCATGGTACTTTACATGTGAAAAGGGGGCAAATATAGGCAAATACATTAAACATGAGCAAAAAAACAAGGCACACAGGTACATAAGGAGAGAGGACCCTGCCCGCGAGGGCTCACAGTCTGCCGGGAACGGGTGATGATACACTAATAGAGGGTAGAGCTGGTCATGTGACGGTTCAGCAGACTAAGGATCACTGCAGGCTGTAGGCTTGTTGGAAGAGGTGAGTCTTCAGGTTCTTTTTGAAGGTTTCTATGGTAGGCGAGAGTCTGATGTGTTGGGGTAGAGAGTTCCAGAGTATGGGGGAAGCACGAGAGAAATCTTGGATGCGGTTGTGGGAAGATGAGAGGGGAGTAGAGAAGGAGATCTTGAGAGGATCGGAGGTTGCGTGCAGGTAAGTACCGGGAGACCATATCACAGATGTATGGAGGAGACAGGTTGTGGATGGCTTTCTATGTCATTGTAAGGGTTTTGAACTGGAGTCTCGGGGCGATAGGCAGCCAGTGAAGGGCTTGGCATAATGGAGAGGCTGGGGAATAGCGGGGAGACAGATTAGTTGGGCAGCAGAGTGTAGGATGGATTGGAGTGGTGCCAGATTGCTAGAGGGGAGGCCAGAGAGTAGATGGTTGCAGTAGTCAAGGCGGGAGATGATAAGGGCATGCACTAGAGTTTTTGTGGTGTCGCTGTCAAGAAATGCGCGGATCCGGGAAATATTTTTGAGTTTGAGACGGCAGGAGGAGGCAAGGGCTTGGATATGAGGCTTGAAAGAGAGGGCAGAGTCGAGGATCACCCTGAGGCACCGGGCGTGTGGGACCGGGGAAAGTGAGCAGCCGTTAATATTGATGGATAGGTCTGGTGGAGGGGTAGAGTGAGATGGGGGGAAAGATGATGAATTCTGTTTTGTCCATGTTCAGTTTTAGAAAGCGAGCAGAAAAGAAGGCCGAGATAGCAGACAGACAGTGTGGGATTTTGGTAAGTAAGGAGGTGAGGTCAGGTCCGGAGAGGTAGATCTGCGTGTCATCGGCGTAGAGATGGTACTGCATACCGTGGGATTCTATGAGCTGTCCCAGGCCGAAGGTGTAGATGGAGAAGAGTAGGGGTCCTAGAACAGAGCCTTGAGGAACACCGACTGACAAGGGGCGGAGTGAGGAGGTGGCGTGGGGGAGGGAGACACTGAATGTTCGGGGTGTCAGATATGACGAGATCCAGGATAGGGCCAAGTCTGTGATGCCGAGAGATGAGAGGGTCTGTAGCAGGATGGAATGGTCCACAGTGTCAAAGGCAGAAGACAGGTCTAGGAAGACAGAGAATGGTCGCTTGCTCCTGGCAGTTAGTAGGTCATTGGTGACTTTAGTTAGGGCAGTTTCAGTTGAGTGATGTGGTCGGAAGCCAGATTGTAATCGGTCAAAGAGGAAGCAGGAGGAGAGGTGGGAGGACAGTTCAAGATGGACGTGTTGTTCCAGTAATTTGGAGGCGTAAGGGAGAAGAGATACCGGGCGATAGCAAACACAGAGGATGGGTCGAGGGAGGGCTTTTTGAGGATGGGTGTGAGCTTGGCATGCTTGAAGGATGAGGGGAAGACACCTGTTGTGAGTGCGGGGTTGGGATGAAGTCCGTGGCAAGGTTAGGGATGAGGTGGGATGGGAGCAGGTCGATTGTGCAGGTGGTGAGGTGTGATCTTAACAGGAGGGCGGAGAGCTGATCTTCTGTCATGGTGGAGAAGCTTGTTTTGGAGGAGCAGGGTTGATCAGCTAAGAGGAGCATTGGGTGCTGTGGGCCAAAGCTTTCTCTGATCGTATTGATCTTCTGTTTAAAGAAAGAGGCAAAGTCTTCAGCAGAAATGAGAGGGGAGGGAGGAGGTGCGGGGGAACGGAGTAGAGAATTGAAAGTGTTGAAAAGCTGTTTAGGGTTGTGAGACAGGGAGGTTATGAGAGATGAGAAGTTTATTTTGCGGCAGTGAGCGTGGACTTGAAGCTGGCGAGGGACTGCTTGTATGCCTTGAAGTGGTCGGCAGAGCGGGATCGCTTCCATCTCCGGTCAGCGACCCTGGAGGCCCATCTCAGTTTTTTGGTCAGCCAGGGCTGCCTGTTGAGTGTACAAGTTTTGCTATGCATGAGTGGGGCGGCCGAATCAAGTGTTGCTGTTGTTGTGGTGTTATAAAAAGTGTCAGCAGCATCTGTGTCATGAAGGGAGGCTATGTCTGTAAGAGGGAGAAGGGACTCAGAGAGTGATTGCAAGTTGAGGTGTTTGAGATTTCTGCAAGGGTGAGTGAGTTTGTGGAGTGGGGGATGCACACTAGGAGAGGAGAGGGAAGAGAATGTCAGTAGGTTGTAGTCAGGGAGGGGAGATTTAGTAAGGGAGCAGAGGCGGGTGAAGATGATGTCCAGCGTGTGGCCATCTTTGTGAGTGGCCTCAAAGGACCATTGAGTGAGGCCAAAGGAGGCAGTCAGTGATAAAAGTTTAGAGGCAGCCGAGGTGGAAGTGTTAATGGGGATGTTGAAGTCACCCATGATAGTGGGGATGTCAACAGAGAAGAAGTGAAGTAGCCAGGTGGTGAAGTGGTCGAGAAAAGTGGAGATGGCTAGTTCTGGGGGGCGGTAGATGACACCAGCTGGAGGTTGAAGGGGAAATAGATGTGGACGGAGTGCACCTCAAACGAGGGAAGAGCAGCGGAGGGTGGTAAGTGGATTGGAGTAAAGGAGCAGGTGTCGGACAGGAGCAAGCCAACCCCTCCACCACGTTTGTTGCTGGGGTGATAGGTGGAATCCGCCATAGGAAAGCGCAGCTGGAGCGGCCGAGGGGGTGAGCCAGGTTTCCGTGATGCCGAGGAATGAGAGTTTGTTGGTGATGTAGAGGTCATGGATAAATGGTAGTTTGTTGCAGACGGAGCGTGCGTTCCATAATGCTCTAGGTAAGGGGACTGGGGGAATGGGGGCTGGATGAATGGGTATGAGGTTATCATGGTTGGGAAAACGTGCAGAGGATCATGAAAGGGGGAGGAGGGATTAGACTGACTACAAGGTATGCATGGAAGACACCAGAGAAGTGAAGTGAAGTTCATTATGGAACAAAAGTTAAAGGTGAGCAGTGCATACCAGAGGGGAAAAAAATGGAGATCAGATAGACATTCAGTGCATACCTGTGGGAAGAGGAGAACAGCTCGAGTTAGATAGTACAGATGATGATGATGATGATGATAATATTGTAGCAGTGATGAGTGGTCAAATGCATTCTAGAATTCAGTCTAAGGCTACTTTCACACTAGCGTCGGTACGGGCCCATCGCAGTGCGTCGGGCCTACGTACCGACGCATGCTGTGAAGTAAAAGCACAACGGGGGGCAGCGGATGCAGTTTTATAACGCATCCGCTGCCCCATTGTAAGGTCCGGGGAGGAGGGGGCGGAGTTCCGGCCGCGCATGCGCGGTCGGAAAAAGCGGACCCGACGGACAAAAAAAAACGTTGCAAGCAACGTTTTTTTGTCCCGACGGACTGCAAAAACACGTCGCATCAGTCACACGACGGATGCAACGTGTGGCAATGCGTCGCTAATGAAAGTCTATGGAGAAAAAAACTCATCCTGCAGGCAACTTTGCAGGATGCGTTTTTTCTTCAAAACGACGCATTGTGACGTGCGTCGAACGACGCTAGTGTGAAAGTAGCCAAATTAAAAGTAATTAAAAAGATGGAAGTTAAAAGATGAATGGAGCAGACTGTCTGGAGCAGATGCCTGCATGTGAATATATGTGTTGGTAAGCTCCAAAAATTACCATTTGGCCAGAGAATTAGAGGCCACTTGTTAATGAAGGCAGGGAGGAGCAGAGCCAAGACCCCCTGCTATCTTGTGCAAGTCTTCTTACTTCATGGGAAAGCTCCAGACCCAGCGTCACCGACATCTAGAGATGAATTATGAAAGTACCGTGCATCTCAGCGTTATGTCCGATAGTCGTCGCATTTGGACCTTCCCCTGGGAAGTTATGACCCATTCTAGATATTAGGAATTATTTCAGCTAGGAGGTCAAGGAAGGAGAATTCAGCCCAACCCAGCAGGGCAGTAGCAAACACGTGAGGGGCGAGCTAGGGATTAAAAGCTGACTGTACACATTTAGCTTTGTCTTTGTTCTGCCAAGGAAGCCACGTCACGTCATGTGTGGAGACGGACCAGAAACTAAGAAGGTGCCTGTGGATACGAGAGCTTCCCTCCATCCTGTAGAATGTAAGCCCACAATTTGATGTAACCCCTTCTTATGTACAGCACCATGGAATCAGTGGTGCTATATAAATAACCACAAGTGATAAGAATCGGTAATGTGACATACAGCTAACTGCTATCCTAACCCATACCCTACTATTATCTGTACTTCTGGCTGTATTATCTGTATATTACCCTGTCTATATTTGTAGTATGTAGTGTGCCTTTTTGGCAATTAAAATATCAATTAATTTTGGGCTGCTCTTTTATCTCGAAACCTGATTTCCCACGTCCGTCAGTCTGGCTAGTACTTATACGTACCTGGGGTTGGTTTCTGACCCGATATAAGCTATTAACGGACCGGGCTTATATCTAACAAGGAACTGGTGCCAGAATACCGTTCTGGTGTTATTTGGGGATCCTGGCAGTGACGGTCGGAGATATATATATATATATATATATATATATATATATATATTTTATTTATATTATATAAAAACAAGGGGAGGGGAAAATCAATCAAAGGTCTAGAGATGACGCTGCGGCACTCTTTTTGTGTAAGGATGCGCACATTGTCTCCAATGTGGACGACGTGGACTCCTTGAAAACAATCCCCAAGCACTTCAGGCTGAAATACAAATGTAATCCGGGAGATTTGAAAATATGGGGGATTGACTGTGTCCATTTGGGGACACGTGGTGGAGACAATGTGCGCATCCTTACACAAAAAGAGTGCCGCTGGATCGTGACTCTAGACACAATGACACCGGCGGGCCTTAATGAGCAATTAAGTTTTTCATCGTTTTTGTAGTTTGCAGCGTCATCTCTAGACCTTTGATTGATTTTCCCCTCCCCTTGTTTTTATTATTTTATTTTACATTTTTTTCATTGTTATTATTTCTTCTTTTATTTCTTATTTTTTCTTTTTTCCTTATTATTGTACTAATATCACTTGTTTACATTTTATCTAGTTTTCACCTGAATAATAGTTACTATTGGAGGAATATGTCTCCCATCATCATCACACCTAAATCACTACTGTGGAAGCACCATATGGATTCGGCAATACTGTACTTTGGCAACAAATATTTTATTGCTGTATTGTAATGTGTTGAATATGTATTGGATTGTACTAGCACTAATGATCATACTGTTATATGATATATGTATTGTTTCTGTGGCACTTTATGCACTGTCACTTTATTATATGTTGTCAATTGTCTTAATATGGTTCGTAATCCTGATATTACCGGTATTCTTCAAATCGGCGGTGGATAGGGTTAACCCCTTTCTGCCATTGGACGTAATATTCCGTCCATGTGGGGTGGGCCTTAATTCCCAAGGACGGAATATTACGTCCAGCGCGATCGGCCGCGCTCACGGGGGGAGCGCCGCCGATCGCGGCCGGGTGTCAGCTGCTTATCGCAGCTGACATCCGGCACTATGTGCCAGGAGCGGTCACGGACCGCCCCCGGCACATTAACCCCCGGCACACCGCGATCAAAGATGATCGCGATGTGCCGGCGGTGCAGGGAAGCATCGCGCAGGGAGGGGGCTCCCTGTGGGCTTCCCTGAGACCCCCGCAGCAACGCGATGTGATCGCGTTGCTCCGGGGGTCTCCTACCTCCCTCCCTGCAGTAAGTCCCGGATCCAAAATGGCCGCGGATCCGGGTCCTGCAGGGAGGGAGGTGGCTTACCAAGTGCCTGCTCAGAGCAGGCACTTGGTAACGCTGCACTGCTCTCAGACAGATCGGTGATCTGTCAGAGTGCTGTGCAAACTGGCAGATCACCGATCTGTATTGTCCCCCCCTGGGGCAAAGTAAAAAAGTAAAAAAAAAAATTTCCAAGTGTGTAAAAAAAAAAAAAAAAAAATCCTAAATAATGAAAAAAAAATATATATATATTATTCCCATAAATACATTTCTTTATCTAAATAAAAAAAAAAAAACAATAAAAGTACACATATTTAGTATCTCCGCGTCCGTAACGACCCGACCTATAAAACTGGCCCACTAGTTAACCCCTTCAGTAAACACCGTAAGAAAAAAAAAAAAAAACGAGGCAAAAAACAACGCTTTATTATCATACCGCCAAACATAAAGTGGAATAACACGCGATCAAAAAGACGGATATAAATAACCATGGTACCGCTGAAAGCGTCATCTTGTCCCGCAAAAAACGAGCCACCATACAGCGACAACAGCAAAAAAATAAAAAAGTTATAGTCCTCAGAATAAAGCGATGCAAAAATAATTATTTTTTTCTATAAAATAGTTTTTATCGTATAAAAGCGCCAAAACATAAAAAAATGATATAAATGAGGTGTCGCTGTAATCGTACTGAACCGAAGATTAAAACTGATTTATCAATTTTACCAAACGCGGAACGGTATAAACGCCTCCCCCAATAGAAATTCATGAATAGCTGGTTTTTGGTCATTCTGCCTCACAAAAATCGGAATAAAAAGCGATCAAAAAATGTCACGTGCCCGAAAATGTTACCAATAAAAACGTCAACTCGTCCCGCAAAAAACAAGACCTCACATGACTCTGTGGACTCAAATATGGAAAAATTATAGCTCTCAAAATGTGGTAACGCAAAAAATATTTTTTGCAATAAAAAGCGTCTTTCAGTGTGTGACGGCTGCCAATCATAAAAATCCGCTAAAAAACCCGCTATAAAAGTAAATGAAAAAAATTTATTTATTTCCATTTTCCCATTAGGGTTAGGGCTAGGGTTAGGGTTAGGGCTAGGGTTAGGGCTAGGGTTAGGGCTAGGGTTAGGGTTACGGCTAGGGCTAGGGCTAGGGTTAGGGCTAGGGCTAGGGTTAGGGCTAGGATTAGGGTTAGGGCTAGGGTTAGGGCTAGGGTTAGGGCTAGGGTTAGGGCTAGGGTTAGGGCTAGGGTTAGGGCTAGGGTTAGGGCTAGGGTTAGGGCTAGGGTTAGGGCTAGGGTTAGGGTTGGGACTAGGGTTAGGGTTAGGGCTAGGGCTAGGGTTAGGGTTAGGGTTGGGGCTAGGGTTAGGGCTAGGGTAAGGGCTAGGGTTAGGGTTAAGGCTACAGTTAGGGTTGGGGCTAAAGTTAGGGTTAGGGTTTGGATTACATTTGCGATTGGGATTAGGATTAGGGGTGTGTCTGGGTTAGAGGTGTGGTTAGGGTTACCGTTGGGATTAGGGTTAGGGTTACTGTTGGGATTAGGGTTAGGGATGTGTTTGGATTAGGGTTTCAGTTATAATTGGGGGGTTTCCACTGTTTAGGCACATCAGGGGGATCTCCAAACGCGACATGGCGTCCGATCTCAATTCCATCCAATTCTGCATTGAAAAAGTAAAACAGTGCTCCTTCCCTTCCGAGCTCTCCCGTGTGCCCAAACAGGAGTTTACCCCAACATATGGGGTATCAGCGTACTCAGGACAAATTGGACAACAACTTTTGGGGTCCAATTTCTCCTGTTACCCTTGGGAAAATACAAAACTGGGGGCTAAAAAATAATTTTTGTGGGAAAAAAAGAGATTTTTTATTTTCACGGCTCTGCGTTATAAACTGTAGTGAAACACTTGGGGGCTCAAAGTTCTCACAACACATCTAGATAAGTTCGTGGGGGGGTCTAGTTTCCAACATGGGGTCACTTGTGGGGGTTTCTACTGTTTAGGTATATTAGGGGCTCTGCAAACGCAATGTGACGCCTGCAGACCATTCCATTTAAGTCTGCATTCCAAATGGCGCTCCTTCCCTTCCGAGCCCTCCCATGCGCCCAAACGCTGGTTCACCCCACATATGGGGTATCAACGCACTCAGGACAAATTGGACAACAACTTTTGGGGTCCAATTTCTCCTTTTACCCTCGAGAAAATACAAAACTGGGGGCTAAAAAATAATTTTGAGGGGAAATTTTTTATTTTATTTTCACGGCTCTGCGTTATAAACTGTAGTGAAATACTTGGGGGCTCAAAGTTCTCACAACACATCTAAATAAGTTCCTTGGGGGGTCTAGTTTCCAATATGGGGTCACTTGTGGGGGGTTTCTACTGTTTAGGTACATTAGGGGCTCTGCAAACACAATGTGACGCCTGCAGACCATTCCATCTAAGTCTGTATTCCAAATGGCTCTCCTTCCCTTCCGAGCCCTCCCATGCGCCCAAACGCTGGTTCTCCCCCACATATAGGGTATCAGCGCACTCAGGACAAATTGCACAACAACTTTTGGGGTCCAATTTCTCCTGTTACCCTCAGGAAAATACAAAACTGGGGGCTAAAAAATTATTTTTGTGGGAAAAAAATTTTGTTTTATTTTTACGGCTCTGCATTATAAACTTCTGTGAAGCTCTTATTGGGTCAAAGTGCTCACCACACATCTAGATAAGTTCCTTAGGGGGTCTACTTTCCAAAATGGTGTCACTTGTGGGGGGTTTCAATGTTTAGGCACATCAGTGGCTCTCCAAACGCAACATGGCGTCTCATCTCAATTCCTGTCAATTTTGCATTGAAAGGTCAAACGGCGATCCTTCCCTTCCGAGCTCTCCCATGCGCCCAAACAATGGTTTACCCCCACATATGGGGTATCAGAGTACTAAGGACAAATTGTGCCACAACCTTTGTGGTCCAATTTCTTCTCTTACCATTGGGAAAATAAAAAATTTGGGGCGAAAAGATAATGTTTGTGAAAAAAAATGATTTTTTATTTTTACGGTTCTGCATTATTAACTTCTGTGAAGCACTTGGTGGGTCAAAGTGCTCACCACACCTCTAGATAAGTTCCTTAGGGGGTCTACTTTCCAAAATGGTGTCACTTGTGGGGGGTTTCAATGTTTAGGCACATCAGTGGCTCTCCAAACGCAACATGGCGTCCCATCTCAATTCCAGTCAACTTTGCATTGAAAAGTCAAATGGCGCTCCTTCCCTTCCGAGCTCTGCCATGCGCACAAACTATGGTTAACCCCCACATATGGGGTATCAGCGTACTCAGGACAAATTGTACAACAACTTTTGGGGTCCATTTTCTCCTGTTACCCTTGGCAAAATAAAACAAATTGGAGCTGAAGTAAATTTTTTGTGAAAAAAAGTTAAATGTTAATTTTTATTTAAACATTCCAAAAATTCCTGTGAAGCACCTGAAGGGTTAATAAACTTCTTGAATGTGGTTTTGAGAACCTTGAGGGGTGCAGTTTTTAGAATGGTGTCACACTTGGGTATTTTCTATCATATAGACCCCTCAAAATGACTTCAAATGAGATGTGGTCCCTAAAATAAAATGGTGTTGTAAAAATGAGAAATTGCTGGTCAACTTTTAACCCTTATAACTCCCTAACAAAAAAAAATTTTTGGTTCCAAAATTGTGCTGATGTAAAGTAGACATGTGGGAAATGTTACTTATTAAGTATTTTGTGTGACATATCTCTGTGATTTAATTGCATAAAAATTCAAAGTTGGAAAATTGCGAAATTTTCAAAATTTTCGCCAAATTTCCGTTTTTTTCACAAATAAACGCAGGTAATATCAAAGAAATTTTACCACTATCATGAAGTACAATATGTCACGAGAAAACAATGTCAGAATCACCGGGATCCGTTGAAGCGTTCCAGAGTTATAACCTCATAAAGGGACAGTGGTCAGAATTGTAAAAATTGACCCGGTCCATAACGTGCAAACCACCCTTGGGGGTAAAGGGGTTAAACTCCGCACTGTTTTAATGGGAGGGTTGTAATGTCTGTGACACTAGTGCGCATGTCTCCGGTGTGGTCGCGGGCTTGCGGCATCATCGCCGGCGCCTGGTAGTGACGCGTGCGGGTCATTGACGTCATCGGGGCTCTCCCCATGACCCGCAGCGCCATGATGGCGCCGGAGTGATGTAGCTCTGCTGCGCCTGCCTCGGCCACATGCGCCGCTGATGGTCATCACCAGGTGGCTATTTAAGGAAGGAAGTGGGGAACTTGGACTATCACTTCGCCCCCCTGAGGAAGCTGTTGTGAAACGCGCGTAGGGGCGCGTGGGTATCCCTATGGACGGGAGCATGGGTAAGGTCCACATATGGTCTCGGGTATATTCTACTTTATAGCCACTGTGCTGTTTAATATGGAGGGATCTATGTACCCGTGACTTAGGAGATTGTATTAGCCAGCCTTTGTTACTGAATGCACTGGGCATTTTATGGCTTTTGTTTCAATGTGTTACTCATACGTGGAATAGTGGCTTTGTGTTCCTGTCCAGGGGGTGCCATCACTCAAGGTGCACCATTAACCCTTTATTTTTGCTCTGTGTGTTATATCGTTTGAATATGTATTTTTAATGATGGAATTCAATAAAATTTAATATATTTTTATATACTTTGGTTGTTTGCTCCAATTTCCTTGTTGTTTTGATAGCTTAGGAGCTCCATACGATACCATTCATCTTGGTTCCGGGCACTTTTTCTGGGCCTGCTGGGTGGTATCATAATATGATATCTGTATTTGAGATATTGTTTCTATCCATGGATACCTTTGTAGGACCTACCAGTCTGCATGGAGATGTTCGGAAAAGCCAGGTTGTGACCCTCCGGTCACCTGACCTTGTACCTGAATGGACTGTCATCTTCCTATGCTTGTCGTCACCTCCTCTCTGTGCGTGCCACAGGTGGGATAAGTGGCCCTGGAAGCTCTGAAGTAAAGGATGCTCTTATCCCGGCGATTCAGCAGAAGGGTGAGACTCTGGACTCTAACGTGCACCATCTTGGGTACTGTGCTGGGACTGTTCTATGTGTCATCTGTCTGTTTTGTGGTTCAGTAAAGCATTGCCACACTGTTACCCTCACCCTGTGTTGTCTGAGTGGTATTATGCCCACGGGAAGGATGTCAGGCATTCCATGGGATGATCCTTGGTAACTGTGGTTTCGGGCACAGCCGTTGGAGATGCGGGCGGTGCATGGGCAGAGCTGTAGAACATGCGGGCGGTGCACAGGCACAGCCATAGGAGATGCGGGTGTTGCACGGGCACAGCCATAGGAGATGCGGGTGTTGCACGGGCACAGCCATAGGAGATGCGGGTGTTGCACGGGCACAGCCATAGGAGATGCGGGTGTTGCACGGGCACAGCTGTAGAACATGCCGGTGGTGCCCGGGCACAGCCATAGGAGATGTGGGCTCTTTTTTACTAATAAAGCCATTCACGCTAATCATTGATCGGAGCCTCACACACTTGTACCCCGCACCTGGTATCTGCAATTACAGGCTCGATGTTTGCGGCTCTAGGCAGCAGCCTCCTGGCATCAGTGTCTTGATTTATGATTATTGGATCTGTACAAAGATCAAACTTCACAGATCCAGACTCCTGACCAAGAGCGACGGGAACCAGGCGGATCACACAGAAGAGCCCAAAAGAAGGTAAAGTGACCACAGATGAGAGGCACTGAGGTATTATCTCACATGGGGTATAGGGGTGCAAGGTGCGGACACAAGGGGCGCAGGGGTGTATGGTGCGGACACAAGGGGCGCAGGGGTGTATGGTGCGGACACAAGGGGCGCAGGGTGCTGACACAAGGGGTGCAGGGGTGTATGGTGCGGACACAAGGGGCGCAGGAGTGTATGGTGCGGACACAAGGGGCGCAGGGGTGTATGGTGCGGACACAAGGGGCGCAGGGGTGTAAGGTGCGGACACAAGGGGCGCAGGGGTGTATGGTGCGGACACAAGGGGCGCAGGGGTGTATGGTGCGGACACAAGGGGCGCAGGGGTGTATGGTGCGGACACAAGGGGCGCAGGGGTGTATGGTGCGGACACAAGGGGAGCAGGGTGCTGACACAAGGGGTGCAGGGGTGTAAGGTGCGGACACAAGGGGCGCAGGGTGCGGACATAAGGGGCGCAAGGTGTATGGTGCGGACACAAGGGGTGCAGGGGTAAGGTGCAGACACAAGGGGCGCAGAAGTGTAAGGTGCGGACACAAGGGGCGCAGAAGTGTAAGGTGCGGACACAAGGGGCGCAGAAGTGTAAGGTGCGGACACAAGGTGCGGACACAAGGGGCGCAAGGTGCGGGCACAAGGGGCACAGGGTGTAAGGTGCGGGCGCAGGGGTGTAAGGTGCGGACACAAGGGGCGCAGGGTGCGGACACAAGGAGCACAGGGTGTAAGGTGCGGGCGCAGGGGTGTAAGGTGCGGGCACAAGGGGCGCAGGGGTGTAAGGTGCGGACACAAAGGGGCGCAGGGGTTTAAGGTGCGGACACAAAGGGGCGTAAGGAGCGGACAAAGGGGCGCAGGGGTGTAAGGTGCGGACACAAGGGGCGTAGGGGTGTAAGGTGCGGGCGCAGGGGTGTAAGGTGCGGACACAAGGGGCGCAGGGGTGTAAGGTGAGGACACAAGGGGCGCTGGGGTGGTAGGAGCGGACACAAAGGGGCGCAGGGGTGTAAGGTGCGGACACAAAGGGGAGCAGGGGTGTAAGGAGCGGACACAAGGGGCGCAGGGGTGTAAGGTGCGGACACAAGGGGCGCAGGGGTGTAAGGTGCGGACACAAGGGGCGCAGGGGTGTAAGGTGCGGACACAAGGGGCGCGGGGTGTATGGAGCGGACACAAGGGGCGCGGGGGTGTAAGGTGCGGACACAAGGGGCGCAGGGGTGTATGGAGCGGACACAAGGGGCGCGGGGGTGTATGGAGCGGACACAAGGGGCGCAGGGGTGTAAGGTGCGGACACAAGGCGCAGGGGTGTGAGGTGCGGACACAAAGGGGCGCAGGGGTGTAAGGTGCGGACACAAGGGGCGCGGGGGTGTATGGAGCGGACACAAGGGGCACGGGGGTGTATGGTGCGGACACAAGGGGCGCGGGGGCGTAAGGTGCAGACACAAGGGGCGCGGGGGTGTAAGGTGCGGACACAAGGGGTGCGGGGGCGTAAGGTGCGGACACAGGGGGCGCGGGGGTGTATGGTGCGGACACAAGGGGTGCGGGGGCGTAAGGTGCGGACACAAGGGGCGCGGGGGTGTAAGGTGCGGACACAAGGGGCGCAGGGGTGTAAGGTGCGGACACAAGGGGTGCGGGGGCGTAAGGTGCGGACACAAGGGGCGCGGGGGTGTATGGTGCGGACACAAGGGGCGCGGGGGTGTAAGGTGCGGACACAAGGGGCGCAGGGGTGTAAGGAGCGGACACAAGGGGCGCAGGGGTGTATGGTGCGGACACAAGGGGCGCAGGGGTGTAAGGTGCGGACACAAGGGGCGCAGGGGTGTAAGGTGCGGAAACAAGGGGCGCAGGGGTGTAAGGTGCGGACACAAGGGGCGCAGGGGTGTAAGGTGCGGACACAAGGGGCGCAGGGGTGTATGGTGCGGACACAAGGGGTGCGGAGGCGTAAGGGGCGCAGGGGTGTAAGGTGCGGACACAAGGGGCGCAGGGGTGTAAGGTGCGGACACAAGGGGCGCAGGGGTGTATGGTGCGGACACAAGGGGCGCAGGGGTGTAAGGTGCGGACACAAGGGGCGCAGGGGTGTAAGGTGCGGACACAAGGGGCGCAGGGGTGTAAGGTGCGGACACAAGGGGCGCAGGGGTGTAAGGTGCGGACACAAGGGGCGCAGGGGTGTAAGGTGCGGACACAAGGGGCGCAGGGGTGTAAGGTGCGGACACAAGGGGCGCAGGGGTGTAAGGTGCGGACACAAGGGGCGCAGGGTGCGGACATAAGGGGCGCAAGGTGTATGGTGCGGACATAAAGGGTGCAAGGTGCGGACACAAGGGGTGCAGGGGTAAGGTGCAGACACAAGGGGCGCAGAAGTGTAAGGTGCGGACACAAGGGGCGCAGAAGTGTAAGGTGCGGACACAAGGGGCGCAGAAGTGTAAGGTGCGGACACAAGGTGCGGACACAAGGGGCGCAAGGTGCGGGCACAAGGGGCACAGGGTGTAAGGTGCGGGCGCAGGGGTGTAAGGTGCGGACACAAGGGGCGCAGAAGTGTAAGGTGCGGACACAAGGGGCGCAAGGTGCGGACACAAGGAGCACAGGGTGTAAGGTGCGGGCGCAGGGGTGTAAGGTGCGGGCACAAGGGGCGCAGGGGTGTAAGGTGCGGACACAAAGGGGCGCAGGGGTTTAAGGTGCGGACACAAAGGGGCGTAAGGAGCGGACAAAGGGGCGCAGGGGTGTAAGGTGCGGACACAAGGGGCGTAGGGGTGTAAGGTGCGGGCGCAGGGGTGTAAGGTGCGGACACAAGGGGCGCAGGGGTGTAAGGTGAGGACACAAGGGGCGCTGGGGTGGTAGGAGCGGACACAAAGGGGCGCAGGGGTGTAAGGTGCGGACACAAAGGGGAGCAGGGGTGTAAGGAGCGGACACAAGGGGTGCAGGGGTGTAAGGTGCGGACACAAGGGGCGCAGGGGTGTAAGGTGCGGACACAAGGGGCGCAGGGGTGTAAGGTGCGGACACAAGGGGCGCGGGGTGTATGGAGCGGACACAAGGGGCGCGGGGGTGTAAGGTGCGGACACAAGGGGCGCAGGGGTGTATGGAGCGGACACAAGGGGCGCGGGGGTGTATGGAGCGGACACAAGGGGTGCAGGGGTGTAAGGTGCGGACACAAGGCGCAGGGGTGTGAGGTGCGGACACAAGGGGCGCAGGGGTGTAAGGAGCGGACACAAGGGGCGCAGGGGTGTAAGGAGCGGACACAAGGGGCGCAGGGGTGTAAGGTGCGGACACAAGGCGCAGGGGTGTGAGGTGCGGACACAAAGGGGAGCAGGGGTGTAAGGAGCGGACACAAGGGGTGCAGGGGTGTAAGGTGCGGACACAAGGGGCGCAGGGGTGTAAGGTGCGGACACAAGGGGCGCGGGGGTGTAAGGTGCGGACACAAGGGGCGCAGGGTGCTGACACAAGGGGTGCAGGGGTGTATGGTGCGGACACAAGGGGCGCAGGGGTGTATGGTGCGGACACAAGGGGCGCAGGGGTGTATGGTGCGGACACAAGGGGCGCAGGGGTGTATGGAGCGGACACAAGGGGCGCAGGGGTGTAAGGTGCGGACACAAGGGGCGCAGGGGTGTAAGGTGCGGACACAAGGGGCGCAGGGGTGTAAGGTGCGGACACAAGGGGCGCAGGGGTGTAAGGTGCGGACACAAGGGGCGCAGGGGTGTAAGGTGCGGACACAAGGGGCGCAGGGTGCGGACATAAGGGGCGCAAGGTGTATGGTGCGGACATAAAGGGTGCAAGGTGCGGACACAAGGGGTGCAGGGGTAAGGTGCAGACACAAGGGGCGCAGAAGTGTAAGGTGCGGACACAAGGGGCGCAGAAGTGTAAGGTGCGGACACAAGGAGCGCAGAAGTGTAAGGTGCGGACACAAGGGGCGCAGAAGTGTAAGGTGCGGACACAAGGTGCGGACACAAGGGGCGCAAGGTGTAAGGTGCGGGCGCAGGGGTGTAAGGTGCGGACACAAGGGGCGCAGAAGTGTAAGGTGCGGACACAAGGGGCGCAAGGTGCGGACACAAGGAGCACAGGGTGTAAGGTGCGGGCGCAGGGGTGTAAGGTGCGGGCACAAGGGGCGCAGGGGTGTAAGGTGCGGACACAAAGGGGCGCAGGGGTTTAAGGTGCGGACACAAAGGGGCGTAAGGAGCGGACAAAGGGGCGCAGGGGTGTAAGGTGCGGACACAAGGGGCGTAGGGGTGTAAGGTGCGGGCGCAGGGGTGTAAGGTGCGGACACAAGGGGCGCAGGGGTGTAAGGTGAGGACACAAGGGGCGCTGGGGTGGTAGGAGCGGACACAAAGGGGCGCAGGGGTGTAAGGTGCGGACACAAAGGGGAGCAGGGGTGTAAGGAGCGGACACAAGGGGTGCAGGGGTGTAAGGTGCGGACACAAGGGGCGCAGGGGTGTAAGGTGCGGACACAAGGGGCGCAGGGGTGTAAGGTGCGGACACAAGGGGCGCGGGGTGTATGGAGCGGACACAAGGGGCGCGGGGGTGTAAGGTGCGGACACAAGGGGCGCAGGGGTGTAAGGTGCGGACACAAGGGGCGCAGGGGTGTAAGGTGCGGACACAAGGGGCGCGGGGTGTATGGAGCGGACACAAGGGGTGCAGGGGTGTAAGGTGCGGACACAAGGGGCGCAGGGGTGTAAGGTGCGGACACAAGGGGCGCAGGGGTGTAAGGTGCGGACACAAGGGGCGCGGGGTGTATGGAGCGGACACAAGGGGCGCGGGGGTGTAAGGTGCGGACACAAGGGGCGCAGGGGTGTATGGAGCGGACACAAGGGGCGCGGGGGTGTAAGGTGCGGACACAAAGGGGAGCAGGGGTGTAAGGAGCGGACACAAGGGGTGCAGGGGTGTAAGGTGCGGACACAAGGGGCGCAGGGGTGTAAGGTGCGGACACAAGGGGCGCAGGGGTGTAAGGTGCGGACACAAGGGGCGCAGGGGTGTAAGGTGCGGACACAAAGGGGAGCAGGGGTGTAAGGAGCGGACACAAGGGGTGCAGGGGTGTAAGGTGCGGACACAAGGGGCGCAGGGGTGTAAGGTGCGGACACAAGGGGCGCAGGGGTGTAAGGTGCGGACACAAGGGGCGCGGGGTGTATGGAGCGGACACAAGGGGCGCGGGGGTGTAAGGTGCGGACACAAGGGGCGCAGGGGTGTAAGGTGCGGACACAAGGGGCGCAGGGGTGTAAGGTGCGGACACAAGGGGCGCGGGGTGTATGGAGCGGACACAAGGGGTGCAGGGGTGTAAGGTGCGGACACAAGGGGCGCAGGGGTGTAAGGTGCGGACACAAGGGGCGCAGGGGTGTAAGGTGCGGACACAAGGGGCGCGGGGTGTATGGAGCGGACACAAGGGGCGCGGGGGTGTAAGGTGCGGACACAAGGGGCGCAGGGGTGTATGGAGCGGACACAAGGGGCGCGGGGGTGTAAGGTGCGGACACAAGGGGCGCAGGGGTGTATGGAGCGGACACAAGGGGCGCGGGGGTGTAAGGAGCGGACACAAGGGGCGCAGGGGTGTAAGGTGCGGACACAAGGTGCAGGGGTGTGAGGTGCGGACACAAGGGGCGCAGGGGTGTATGGAGCGGACACAAGGGGCGCAGGGGTGTAAGGTGCGGACACAAGGGGCGCAGGGGTGTAAGGTGCGGACACAAGGCGCAGGGGTGTGAGGTGCGGACACAAGGGGCGCAGGGGTGTAAGGAGCGGACACAAGGGGCACGGGGGTGTATGGTGCGGACACAAGGGGCGCAGGGGTGTAAGGTGCGGACACAAGGGGCGCAGGGGTGTATGGAGCGGACACAAGGGGCGCAGGGGTGTAAGGTGCGGACACAAGGGGCGCAGGGGTGTAAGGTGCGGACACAAGGGGCGCGGGGGTGTAAGGAGCGGACACAAGGGGCGCAGGGGTGTAAGGTGCGGACACAAGGGGCGCAGGGGTGTAAGGTGCGGACACAAGGGGCGCAGGGGTGTAAGGTGCGGACACAAGGGGCGCAGGGGTGTAAGGTGCGGACACAAGGGGCGCAGGGGTGTAAGGTGCGGACACAAGGGGCGCGGGGGTGTAAGGTGCGGACACAAGGGGCGCCAGGACAATGCTGTTCTGTGATAACGTTTCCATTGAGCTGTGAAAAACCGCGAGGACTATGGCCCCGACTATTTCGCAACAACAAATTTACACATCACGTGGTGGTGCTCACGCGCTCCGTGCTGCCCCCTGCCGGCCATCACTTGTATGTACTGACTTAAGTAGCGCCATGTTATTAGCAGCTTGATGTGGTCTCTGCTGTCATCTAGCGGCGGAAACCATAACTACACTAGGAGGGGGAAGGTCGCTCTGTACACACCCACTCTCTATAGTCTGTGGTTACTTCTGGTTCGTCAGTTTTTATCTTCCCGGAAAACTTATTCTGCTAACTAGTTCCGACTGCATGGAGTGATCGCCCTGGGAACCGGAAGTGGAGTGAGGTGAGAAGTCATTCTATAATGACCAGGATAATGGTGTCCAGTATGGAGTATAGTGCTGGATATATACAGTGTAATACAGGGGATATAATGGTGTCCAGTATGGAGTATAGTGCTGGATATATACAGTGTAATACAGGGATATAATGGTGTCCAGTATTGAGTATAGAGCTGGATATATACAGTGTAATACAGGGGATATAATGGTGTCCAATATGGAGTATAGAGCTGGATATATACAGTGTAATACAGGGGATATAATGGTGTCCAGTATGGAGTATAGCGCTGGATATATACAGTGTAATACAGGGGATATAATGGTGTCCAGTATGGAGTATAGAGCTGGATATATACAGTGTAATACAGGGGATATAATGGTGTCCAGTATGGAGTATAGCGCTGGATATATACAGTGTAATACAGGGATATAATGGTGTCCAGTATGGAGTATAGAGCTGGATATATACAGTGTAATACAGGGGATATAATGGTGTCCAATATGGAGTATAGAGCTGGATATATACAGTGTAATACAGGGGATATAATGGTGTCCAGTATGGAGTACTGTGCTGGATATATACAGTGTAATACAGGGGATATAATGGTGTCCAGTATGGAGTATAGTGCTGGATATATACAGTGTAATACAGGGATATAATGGTGTCCAGTATTGAGTATAGTGCTGGATATATACAGTGTAATACAGGGGATATAGTGGTGTCCAGTATGGAGTATAGTGCTGGATATATACAGTGTAATACAGGGGATATAATGGTGTCCAGTATGGAGTATAGAGCTGGATATATACAGTGTAATACAGGGGATATAATGGTGTCCAGTATGGAGTATAGTGCTGGATATATACAGTGTAATACAGGTATATATTGGTGTCCAGTATGGAGTATAGAGCTGGATATATACAGTGTAATACAGGGGATATAATGGTGTCCAGTATGGAGTATAGCGCTGGATATATACAGTGTAATACAGGGGATATAGTGGTGTCCAGTATGGAGTATAGTGCTGGATATATACAGTGTAATACAGGGGATATAATGGTGTCCAGTATGGAGTATAGAGCTGGATATATACAGTGTAATACAGGGGATATAATGGTGTCCAGTATGGAGTATAGCGCTGGATATATACAGTGTAATACAGGGGATATAGTGGTGTCCAGTATGGAGTATAGTGCTGGATATATACAGTGTAATACAGGGATATAATGGTGTCCAGTATGGAGTATAGTGCTGGATATATACAGTGTAATACAGGGATATAATGGTGTCCAGTATGGAGTATAGAGCTGGATATATACAGTGTAATACAGGGATATAATGGTGTCCAGTATGGAGTATAGCGCTGGATATATACAGTGTAATACAGGGGATATAATGGTGTCCAGTATGGAGTATAGCGCTGGATATATACAGTGTAATACAGGGGATATAGTGGTGTCCAGTATGGAGTATAGTGCTGGATATATACAGTGTAATACAGGGATATAATGGTGTCCAGTATGGAGTATAGTGCTGGATATATACAGTGTAATACAGGGATATAATGGTGTCCAGTATGGAGTATAGAGCTGGATATATACAGTGTAATACAGGGGATATAATGGTGTCCAGTATGGAGTATAATGCTGGATATATACAGTGTAATACAGGGATATAATGGTGTCCAGTATGGAGTATAGCGCTGGATATATACAGTGTAATACAGGGGATATAATGGTGTCCAGTATGGAGTATAGCGCTGGATATATACAGTGTAATACAGGGGATATAATGGTGTCCAGTATGGAGTATAGCGCTGGATATATACAGTGTAATACAGGGGATATAGTGGTGTCCAGTATGGAGTATAGTGCTGGATATATACAGTGTAATACAGGGATATAATGGTGTCCAGTATGGAGTATAGAGCTGGATATATACAGTGTAATACAGGGGATATAATGGTGTCCAGTATGGAGTACTGTGCTGGATATATACAGTGTAATACAGGGATATAATGGTGTCCAGTATGGAGTATAGAGCTGGATATATACAGTGTAATACAGGGGATATAATGGTGTCCAGTATGGAGTACTGTGCTGGATATATACAGTGTAATACAGGGATATAATGGTGTCCAGTATGGAGTATAGAGCTGGATATATACAGTGTAATACAGGGGATATAATGGTGTCCAGTATGGAGTATAGCGCTGGATATATACAGTGTAATACAGGGGATATAATGGTGTCCAGTATGGAGTATAGCGCTGGATATATACTGTGTAATACAGGGATATAATGGTGTCCAGTATGGAGTATAGTGCTGGATATATACTGTGTAATACAGGGATATAATGGTGTCCAGTATGGAGTATAGTGCTGGATATATACAGTGTAATACAGGGGATATAATGGTGTCCAGTATGGAGTATAGTGCTGGATATATACAGTGTAATACAGGGGATATAATGGTGTCCAGTATGGAGTATAGAGCTGGATATATACAGTGTAATACAGGGGATATAGTGGTGTCCAGTATGGAGTATAGAGCTGGATATATACAGTGTAATACAGGGATATAATGGTGTCCAGTATGGAGTATAGTGCTGGATTTATACAGTGTAATACAGGGGATATAATGGTGTCCAGTATGGAGTATAGTGCTGGATATACACAGTGTAATACAGGGGATATAATGGTGTCCAGTATGGAGTATAGCGCTGGATATATACAGTGTAATACAGGGGATATAATGGTGTCCAGTATGGAGTATAGCGCTGGATATATACAGTGTAATACAGGGGATATAATGGTGTCCAGTATGGAGTATAGAGCTGGATATATACAGTGTAATACAGGGATATAATGGTGTCCAGTATGGAGTATAGAGCTGGATATATACAGTGTAATACAGGGGATATAATGGTGTCCAGTATGGAGTATAGAGCTGGATATATACAGTGTAATACAGGGGATATAATGGTGTCCAGTATGGAGTATAGAGCTGGATATATACAGTGTAATACAGGGATATAATGGTGTCCAGTATGGAGTATAGAGCTGGATATATACAGTGTAATACAGGGATATAATGGTGTCCAGTATGGAGTATAGAGCTGGATATATACAGTGTAATACAGGGGATATAATGGTGTCCAGTATGGAGTATAGAGCTGGATATATACAGTGTAATACAGGGATATAATGGTGTCCAGTATGGAGTATAGAGCTGGATATATACAGTGTAATACAGGGATATAATGGTGTCCAGTATGGAGTATAGCGCTGGATATATACAGTGTAATACAGGGGATATAATGGTGTCCAGTATGGAGTATAGCGCTGGATATACACAGTGTAATACAGGGGATATAATGGTGTCCAGTATGGAGTATAGAGCTGGATATACACAGTGTAATACAGGGGATATAATGGTGTCCAGTATGGAGTATAGAGCTGGATATACACAGTGTAAT
The DNA here is from genome assembly GCF_032444005.1 of Ranitomeya imitator. Lineage (NCBI taxonomy): Eukaryota > Metazoa > Chordata > Amphibia > Anura > Dendrobatidae > Ranitomeya > Ranitomeya imitator. Next base: position 5,222,213 of record NC_091286.1, on the reverse strand, counting down.
ACAGGGATATAATGGTGTCCAGTATGGAGTATAGCGCTGGATATATACAGTGTAATTCAGGGATATAATGGTGTCCAGTATGGAGTATAGTGCTGGATATACACAGTGTAATACAGGGATATAATGGTGTCCAGTATGGAGTATAGAGCTGGATATATACAGTGTAATACAGGGGATATAGAGGTGTCCAGTATGGAGTATAGAGCTGGATATATACAGTGTAATACAGGGGATATAATGGTGTCCAGTATGGAGTATAGTGCTGGATATATACAGTGTAATACAGGGGATATAATGGTGTCCAGTATGGAGTATAGTGCTGGATATATACAGTGTAATACAGGGATATAATGGTGTCCAGTATGGAGTATAGAGCTGGATATATACAGTGTAATACAGGGGATATAATGGTGTCCAGTATGGAGTATAGAGCTGGATATATACAGTGTAATACAGGGGATATAATGGTGTCCAGTATGGAGTATAGTGCTGGATATATACAGTGTAATACAGGGGATATAATGGTGTCCAGTATGGAGTATAGCGCTGGACATATACAGTGTAATACAGGGATATAATGGTGTCCAGTATGGAGTATAGCGCTGGATATATACAGTGTAATACAGGGATATAATGGTGTCCAGTATGGAGTATAGAGCTGGATATATACAGTGTAATACAGGGGATATAGTGGTGTCCAGTATGGAGTATAGAGCTGGATATATACAGTGTAATACAGGGATATAATGGTGTCCAGTATGGAGTATAGAGCTGGATATACACAGTGTAATACAGGGGATATAATGGTGTCCAGTATGGAGTATAGCGCTGGATATATACAGTGTAATACAGGGGATATAATGGTGTCCAGTATGGAGTATAGAGCTGGATATACACAGTGTAATACAGGGGATATAATGGTGTCCAGTATGGAGTATAGCGCTGGATATATACAGTGTAATACAGGGGATATAATGGTGTCCAGTATGGAGTATAGAGCTGGATATTTACAGTGTAATACAGGGGATATAATGGTGCCCAGTATGGAGTATAGAGCTGGATATTTACAGTGTAATACAGGGATATAATGGTGTCCAGTATGGAGTATAGTGCTGGATATATACAGTGTAATACAGGGGATATAATGGTGTCCAGTATGGAGTATAGTACTGGATATATACAGTGTAATACAGGGGATATAATGGTGTCCAGTATGGAGTATAGTGCTGGATATATACAGTGTAATACAGGGGATATAATGGTGTCCAGTATGGAGTATAGTACTGGATATATACAGTGTAATACAGGGGATATAATGGTGTCCAGTATGGAGTATAGCGCTGGATATATACAGTGTAATACAGGGGATATAATGGTGTCCAGTATGGAGTATAGTGCTGGATATATACAGTGTAATACAGGGGATATAATGGTGTCCAGTATGGAGTATAGCACTGGATATATACAGTGTAATACAGGGGATATAATGGTGTCCAGTATGGAGTATAGCACTGGATATATACAGTGTAATACAGGGGATATAATGGTGTCCAGTATGGAGTATAGCACTGGATATATACAGTGTAATACAGGGGATATAATGGTGTCCAGTATGGAGTATAGTACTGGATATATACAGTGTAATACAGGGGATATAATGGTGTCCAGTATGGAGTATAGCGCTGGATATATACAGTGTAATACAGGGGATATAATGGTGTCCAGTATGGAGTATAGTGCTGGATATATACAGTGTAATACAGGGGATATAATGGTGTCCAGTATGGAGTATAGTGCTGGATATATACAGTGTAATACAGGGGATATAATGGTGTCCAGTATGGAGTATAGTGCTGGATATATACAGTGTAATACAGGGGATATAATGGTGTCCAGTATGGAGTATAGTGCTGGATATATACAGTGTAATACAGGGGATATAATGGTGTCCAGTATGGAGTATAGTACTGGATATATACAGTGTAATACAGGGGATATAATGGTGTCCAGTATGGAGTATAGAGCTGGATATTTACAGTGTAATACAGGGATATAATGGTGTCCAGTATGGAGTATAGTGCTGGATATATACAGTGTAATACAGGGGATATAATGGTGTCCAGTATGGAGTATAGAGCTGGATATTTACAGTGTAATACAGGGGATATAATGGTGTCCAGTATGGAGTATAGTGCTGGATATATACAGTGTAATACAGGGGATATAATGGTGTCCAGTATGGAGTATAGAGCTGGATATATACAGTGTAATACAGGGATATAGTGGTGTCCAGTATGGAGTATAGTGCTGGATATATACAGTGTAATACAGGGGATATAATGGTGTCCAGTATGGAGTATAGTACTGGATATATACAGTGTAATACAGGGGATATAATGGTGTCCAGTATGGAGTATAGAGCTGGATATTTACAGTGTAATACAGGGATATAATGGTGTCCAGTATGGAGTATAGCGCTGGATATATACAGTGTAATACAGGGGATATAATGGTGTCCAGTATGGAGTATAGAGCTGGATATATACAGTGTAATACAGGGATATAGTGGTGTCCAGTATGGAGTATAGTGCTGGATATATACAGTGTAATACAGGGGATATAATGGTGTCCAGTATGGAGTATAGTACTGGATATATACAGTGTAATACAGGGATATAATGGTGTCCAGTATGGAGTATAGTACTGGATATATACAGTGTAATACAGGGGATATAATGGTGTCCAGTATGGAGTATAGAGCTGGATATATACAGTGTAATACAGGGATATAGTGGTGTCCAGTATGGAGTATAGTGCTGGATATATACAGTGTAATACAGGGGATATAATGGTGTCCAGTATGGAGTATAGTGCTGGATATATACAGTGTAATACAGGGGATATAATGGTGTCCAGTATGGAGTATAGAGCTGGATATATACAGTGTAATACAGGGGATATAATGGTGTCCAGTATGGAGTATAGCGCTGGATATATACAGTGTAATACAGGGGATATAATGGTGTCCAGTATGGAGTATAGCGCTGGATATATACAGTGTAATACAGGGATATAATGGCGTCCAGTATGGAGGATAGTGCTGGATATATACAGTGTAATACAGGGGATATAATGGCGTCCAGTATGGAGTATAGCGCTGGTTATATGCAGTGTAATACAGGGATATAATGGTGTCCAGTATGGAGTATAGCGCTGGATATATACAGTGTAATACAGGGATATAATGGTGTCCAGTATGGAGTATAGCGCTGGGTATATACAGTGTAATACAGGGGATATAATGGTGTCCAGTATGGAGTATAGTGCTGGATATATACAGTGTAATACAGGGATATAATGGTGTCCAGTATACAGTATAGCGCTGGATATACACTGTGTAATACAGGGATATAATGGTGTCCAGTATGGAGTATAGAGCTGGATATATACAGTGTAATACAGGGATATAATGGTGTCCAGTATGGAGTATAGAGCTGGATATATACAGTGTAATACAGGGATATAATGGTGTCCAGTATGGAGTATAGCGCTGGATATATACAGTGTAATACAGGGATATAATGGTGTCCAGTATGGAGTATAGAGCTGGATATATACAGTGTAATACAGGGATATAATGGTGTCCAGTATGGAGTATAGCGCTGGATATATACAGTGTAATACAGGGGATATAATGGTGTCCAGTATGGAGTATAGCGCTGGATATATACAGTGTAATACAGGGGATATAATGGTGTCCAATATGGAGTATAGAGCTGGATATATACAGTGTAATACAGGGATATAATGGTGTCCAGTATGGAGTATAGAGCTGGATATATACAGTGTAATACAGGGGATATAATGGTGTCCAGTATGGAGTATAGAGCTGGATATATACAGTGTAATACAGGGGATATAATGGTGTCCAGTATGGAGTATAGCGCTGGATATATACAGTGTAATACAGGGGATATAATGGTGTCCAGTATGGAGTATAGAGCTGGATATATACAGTGTAATACAGGGGATATAATGGTGTCCAGTATGGAGTATAGTGCTGGATATATACAGTGTAATACAGGGATATAATGGTGTCCAGTATGGAGGATAGTGCTGGATATATACAGTGTAATACAGGGGATATAATGGTGTCCAGTATGGAGTATAGAGCTGGATATATACAGGTCCTTCTCAAAAAATTAGCATATAGTGTTAAATTTCATTATTTACCATAATGCAATGATTACAATTAAACTTTCATATATTATAGATTCATTATCCACCAACTGAAATTTGTCAGGTCTTTTATTGTTTTAATACTGATGATTTTGGCATACAACTCCTGATAACCCAAAAAACCTGTCTCAATAAATTAGCATATCAATAAAAGGTTCTCTAAACGACCTATTACCCTAATCTTCTGAATCAACTAATTAACTCTAAACACATGCAAAAGATACCTGAGGCTTTTATAAACTCCCTGCCTGGTTCATTACTCAAAACCCCCATCATGTGTAAGACTAGCGACCTGACAGATGTCAAGAAGGCCATCATTGACACCCTCAAGCAAGAGGGTAAGACCGAGAAAGAAATTTCTCAACAAATAGGCTGTTCCCAGAGTGCTGTATCAAGGCACCTCAATGGTAAGTCTGTTGGAAGGAAACAATGTGGCAGAAAACGCTGTACAACGAGAAGAGGAGACCGGACCCTGAGGAAGATTGTGGAGAAGGACCGATTCCAGACCTTGGGGAACCTGAGGAAGCAGTGGACTGAGTCTGGTGTGGAAACATCCAGAGCCACCGTGCACAGGCGTGTGCAGGAAATGGGCTACAGGTGCCGCATTCCCCAGGTAAAGCCACTTTTGAACCATAAACAGCGGCAGAGGCGCCTGACCTGGGCTACAGAGAAGCAGCACTGGACTGTTGCTAAGTGGTCCCAAGTACTTTTTTCTGATGAAAGCAAATTTTGCATGTCATTCGGAAATCAAGGTGCCAGAGTCTGGAGGAAGACTGGGGAGAAGGAAATGCCAAAATGCCTGAAGTCCAGTGTCAAGTACCCACAGTCAGTGATGGTGTGGGGTGCCATGTCAGCTGCTGGTGTTGGTCCACTGTGTTTCATCAGGGTCAATGCAGCTAGCTATCAGGAGATTTTGGAGCACTTCATGCTTCCATCGGCTGAAATGCTTTATGGAGATGAAGATTTCATTTTTCAGCACGACCTGGCACCTGCTCACAGTGCCAAAACCACTGGTAAATGGTTTACTGACCATGGTATTACTGTGCTCAATTGGCCTGCCAACTCTCCTGACCTGAACCCCATAGAGAATCTGTGGGATATTGTGAAGAGAAAGTTGAGAGACGCAAGACCCAACACTCTGGATGAGCTTAAGGCCGCTATTGAAGCATCCTGGGCCTCCATAACATCTCAGCAGTGTCACAGGCTGATTGCCTCCATGCCACGCCGCATTGAAGCAGTCATTTCTGCCAAAGGATTCCCCACCAAGTATTGAGTGCATAACTGAACATTATTATTTGATGGTTTTTTTGTTTGTTATTAAAAAACACTTTTATTTGATTGGATGGGTGAAATATGCTAATTTATTGAGACAGGTTTTTTGGGTTATCAGGAGTTGTATGCCAAAATCATCAGTATTAAAACAATAAAAGACCTGACAAATTTCAGTTGGTGGATAATGAATCTATAATATATGAAAGTTTAATTGTAATCATTACATTATGGTAAATAATGAAATTTAACACTATATGCTAATTTTTTGAGAAGGACCTGTACAGTGTAATACAGGGGATATAATGGTGTCCAGTATGGAGTATAGCGCTGGATATATACAGTGTAATACAGGGATATAATGGTGTCCAGTATGGAGTATAGTGCTGGATATATACAGTGTAATACAGGGGATATAATGGTGTCCAGTATGGAGTATAGCGCTGGATATATACAGTGTAATACAGGGATATAATAGTGTCCAGTATGGAGTATAGCGCTGGATATATACAGTGTAATACAGGGATATAATGGTGTCCAGTATGGAGTATAGCGCTGGATATATACAGTGTAATACAGGGATATAATGGTGTCCAGTATGGAGTATAGAGCTGGATATATACAGTGTAATACAGGGATATAATGGTGTCCAGTATGGAGTATAGCGCTGGATATATACAGTGTAATACAGGGATATAATGGTGTCCAGTATGGAGTATAGTGCTGGATATATACAGTGTAATACAGGGGATATAATGGTGTCCAGTATGGAGTATAGCGCTGGATATATACAGTGTAATACAGGGATATAATGGTGTCCAGTATGGAGTATAGCGCTGGATATATACAGTGTAATACAGGGATATAATGGTGTCCAGTATGGAGTATAGTGCTGGATATATACAGTGTAATACAGGGGATATAATGGTGTCCAGTATGGAGTATAGCGCTGGATATATACAGTGTAATACAGGGATATAATGGTGTCCAGTATGGAGTATAGCGCTGGATATATACAGTGTAATACAGGGGATATAATGGTGTCCAGTATGGAGTATAGAGCTGGATATATACAGTGTAATACAGGGATATAATGGTGTCCAGTATGGAGTATAGCGCTGGATATATACAGTGTAATACAGGGATATAATGGTGTCCAGTATGGAGTATAGCGCTGGATATATACAGTGTAATACAGGGATATAATGGTGTCCAGTATGGAGTATAGTGCTGGATATATACAGTGTAATACAGGGGATATAATGGTGTCCAGTATGGAGTATAGTGCTGGATATATACAGTGTAATACAGGGATATAATGGTGTCCAGTATGGAGTATAGCGCTGGATATATACAGTGTAATACAGGGATATAATGGTGTCCAGTATGGAGTATAGTGCTGGATATATACAGTGTAATACAGGGATATAATGGTGTCCAGTATGGAGTATAGTGCTGGATATATACAGTGTAATACAGGGATATAATGGTGTCCAGTATGGAGTATAGTGCTGGATATATACAGTGTAATACAGGGGATATAATGGTGTCCAGTATGGAGTATAGAGCTGGATATATACAGTGTAATACAGGGATATAATGGTGTCCAGTATGGAGTATAGAGCTGGATATATACAGTGTAATACAGGGGATATAATGGTGTCCAGTATGGAGTATAGAGCTGGATATATACAGTGTAATACAGGGATATAATGGTGTCCAGTATGGAGTATAGTGCTGGATATATACAGTGTAATACAGGGGATATAATGGTGTCCAGTATGGAGTATAGCGCTGGATATATACAGTGTAATACAGGGATATAATGGTGTCCAGTATGGAGTATAGCGCTGGATATATACAGTGTAATACAGGGATATAATGGTGTCCAGTATGGAGTATAGCGCTGGATATATACAGTGTAATACAGGGATATAATGGTGTCCAGTATGGAGTATAGCGCTGGATATATACAGTGTAATACAGGGATATAATGGTGTCCAGTATGGAGTATAGCGCTGGATATATACAGTGTAATACAGGGATATAATGGTGTCCAGTATGGAGTATAGTGCTGGATATATACAGTGTAATACAGGGGATATAATGGTGTCCAGTATGGAGTATAGAGCTGGATATATACAGTGTAATACAGGGATATAATGGTGTCCAGTATGGAGTATAGTGCTGGATATATACAGTGTAATACAGGGGATATAATGGTGTCCAGTATGGAGTATAGCGCTGGATATATACAGTGTAATACAGGGATATAATGGTGTCCAGTATGGAGTATAGCGCTGGATATATACAGTGTAATACAGGGATATAATGGTGTCCAGTATGGAGTATAGCGCTGGATATATACAGTGTAATACAGGGATATAATGGTGTCCAGTATGGAGTATAGCGCTGGATATATACAGTGTAATACAGGGATATAATGGTGTCCAGTATGGAGTATAGCGCTGGATATATACAGTGTAATACAGGGATATAATGGTGTCCAGTATGGAGTATAGTGCTGGATATATACAGTGTAATACAGGGGATATAATGGTGTCCAGTATGGAGTATAGAGCTGGATATATACAGTGTAATACAGGGATATAATGGTGTCCAGTATGGAGTATAGAGCTGGATATATACAGTGTAATACAGGGGATATAATGGTGTCCAGTATGGAGTATAGAGCTGGATATATACAGTGTAATACAGGGATATAATGGTGTCCAGTATGGAGTATAGTGCTGGATATATACAGTGTAATACAGGGGATATAATGGTGTCCAGTATGGAGTATAGTGCTGGATATATACAGTGTAATACAGGGATATAATGGTGTCCAGTATGGAGTATAATGCTGGATATATACAGTGTAATACAGGGGATATAATGGTGTCCAGTATGGAGTATAATGCTGGATATATACAGTGTAATACAGGGGATATAATGGTGTCCAGTATGGAGTATAGTGCTGGATATATACAGTGTAATACAGGGATATAATGGTGTCCAGTATGGAGTATAGAGCTGGATATATACAGTGTAATACAGGGGATATAATGGTGTCCAGTATGGAGTATAATGCTGGATATATACAGTGTAATACAGGGGATATAATGGTGTCCAGTATGGAGTATAATGCTGGATATATACAGTGTAATACAGGGGATATAATGGTGTCCAGTATGGAGTATAGCGCTGGATATATACTGTGTAATACAGGGGATATAATGGTGTCCAGTATGGAGTATAGAGCTGGATATATACAGTGTAATACAGGGGATATAATGGTGTCCAGTATGGAGTATAATGCTGGATATATACAGTGTAATACAGGGGATATAATGGTGTCCAGTATGGAGTATAATGCTGGATATATACAGTGTAATACAGGGGATATAATGGTGTCCAGTATGGAGTATAGCGCTGGATATATACTGTGTAATACAGGGGATATAATGGTGTCCAGTATGGAGTATAGAGCTGGATATATACAGTGTAATACAGGGGATATAATGGTGTCCAGTATGGAGTATAGTGCTGGGTATATACTGTGTAATACAGGGGATATAATGGTGTCCAGTATGGAGTATAGAGCTGGATATATACAGTGTAATACAGGGGATATAATGGTGTCCAGTATGGAGTATAGTGCTGGATATATACAGTGTAATACAGGGGATATAATGGTGTCCAGTATGGAGTATAGAGCTGGATATATACAGTGTAATACAGGGGATATAATGGTGTCCAGTATGGAGTATAATGCTGGATATATACAGTGTAATACAGGGTGTCACGATTCCCCTGACCGCTGTCACCAATGGGTCAGGATTCACACCGTGACCGTCACCCCTACGTCACGGATTGAGGTGACTTTAGGCCAACAGACGGCTATCACATGTGCAGGGGGCTTATCTTAGTTATCCCTCCACTCCACGATGTGATGAAAAACCACACACAGGGCTATTGACCTCTTAGTTTACAGCAGGGGCTTATTCTAGGTATCCCACTGCTTTCTATATACCACAAACTGCAGGGATTTATGTATATCCCGCTTACAGTTCCACTTAACACTTGCAGCTCTCTGGCGCCCCCCTTACTCTCAGGTCAGATTAGGTACTGCACCCTGGGTAATTAGTCGCCAGAAAGGCTGCCTGCTATGTACTGGCTATTGGGCACGCTGCAGCGACGCGATAACTACTCCCACTCAGGCAGGAACAATAATTATCAAACCCGCAGGTGCTTCAGCATAATCCAACAGTCAGCACACTTTCGCTGCCACCAGCTTCGATTAAACGGGTCCGAAGCTAACCCAACTCAACAGTAACAGTAGCGTATTTTCCCTTCAGAAGACAGGGTAAGTTTAGAGCATGGATGAACGAACTAATATATAATAGTATATTCCATTGAAATTAATTAGGCAGTGCTTTACCAAAAATATTTTATAAAGAAGTTACAAATGAGACAATTGCAAATATGTACATGGGTAATTATAACATAAAGGGAATAAAAGAGAAAAGATAACCCTCACATGTTAAAAGCATTGCAGGCAATCAGGCTAGGGCAGTTTCCATATATCCCAGTCCATGGGATGCTGCTGGCTTCAGGAGAGGACAAGAAGTCAGGAAGAAATCTAGCAGACCCCCAGCTGGGGATGTGTGCAGCCAGTTATACTTTCCAGGCTGTGACATCACAGAAAGGCTGGCTTATCCAGACCCTCCTCTCTCTACATTCTGCCTAAACTTTAAACTATTTCCTCTGATTTCTATAACTTCACTACAAAACATGTCAGAGTCCTAACATACTCATAATTCATCTCGGATTAACATGAGCATTCTAATGAGATCAAATATGTCCTATCTGGGATACATATTTACAGAGAAAACCCTACTTCTTTACCAGACGGAGTTAGAAGCCCGAGATTCATGGGATGTGTAGATACACCGAGTGAGACTACGAATATATATTTTCATGTTCCTAGCTTAAATCGTTTGCCTAATATCTAACAAAAACTAAACAAAGAATCTTTCCTGAATCTTGGAGCCACTTTTCCAGTTTGAACTAGAGAATGTGGGAGGGGTGAGGGACTTTCCTCTGAGCCTGGAATTTACGACCCCAGAGCAATAAAACCCCCTTCTAGCATACAGTCCGTAGCCCAGAGAGAAACAAGTAGTCAGCTAGTGAAGGGGGGGTTTAGCCCACCTCATGAGCTGACGAGCAACTAAACTTATATGATATTTCATACCATATCGTGACACCTCCCCCTTTTGGTGTGCGCTAGGGAGGCAGTACCCCACGGTATGCCTCCATGGGCACCTCAGTAGGTTCACCCTGGCGGGAGAGTCCATCTGCATTCCCATGCTCTTTGCCCGTTTTATGTTCAATGGTGAAGTCAAACTGCTGAAGGGCAAGGCTCCAGCGTAGCAACCTGCCGTTGGTTCCACACATGGCATTTAGCCAGCGAAGAGGGTTGTGGTCGGTCACCACAGTGAAGGTGCGACCATACAAGTAGGGCTGCAAGCGCTGCAGGGCCCAGACTATGGCCAGGCACTCCTTCTCAATTGTGGAGTAGGCCACTTCCCTCGGCAAAAGTTTCCGGCTCAGGTATAACACGGGGTGCTCTTGGTCCTCCGAGTCAACCTGGCTGAGCACAGCACCAAGGCCAAACTCGCTGGCGTCGGTCTGCACCAAGAACGGTCGACTGCTGTCGACTGCTTTCAACACAGGGGCGTTGCACAGTGCGGTTTTCAACGCCTGGAAGGCCCCCTCACAGCCATCTGTCCAGTTGACAATGTGAGGTAGCTTCTTCCTGGTGAGGTCCGTCAAAGGTTTTGCCAGGCTACTATAGTGCTTTACGAAGCGCCTATAGTACCCTGCAGTGCCCAAGAAGGACATCACCTGTTTCTTGGTCACGGGAGTGGGCCAGTTCACGATCACTCCCACTTTGTCAGGCTCTGGCTTCAGGGTGTTCCCGCCTACCCGGTGCCCCAGGTAGTGAACCTCCCTCATGCCCATCTGACACTTTCCCGGCTTGATAGTCAGTCCTGCTTGGTGAATTCGCCTGAGCACCTCCTCGAGATGCTGCAGGTGTTCCTTCCAGGAGGGACTGAAGATGGCAATGTCATCCAAGTACGCCACGGCGTACGTCTCCAGTCCCTGAAGCAGGAGGTTGACCATCCGCTGGAAAGTGGCAGGGGCATTCTTCATGCCGAAGGGCATGACCGTGGACTCGTACAGTCCAAAGGGTGTGATAAAGGCGGACTTTTCCTGCGCCTCGGGGCTCAGGGGAATCTGCCAGTATCCTCGACTCAGATCCATTATTGTTAGGTAATCTGCGCCAGCTAACTTCTCAAGCAGCTCCTCCATGCGCGGCATTGGGTGCGCATCCGAGGCTGTGATGGCGTTGAGCCCCCTGTAGTCCACGCAGAACCGGGTGGTCCGGTCCTTCTTTGGCACGAGAACTACAGGTGATGCCCACGCGCTCTTTGACCGTCGAATCACCCCCAGCTGTAACATCTCATCGATCTCTTGGCGCATAGTCTGCTGCACCTGGTCAGAGATTCGATAGGGTGTTCGCCGTAGTGGGGCGTGATTCCCGGTCTCCACCTCGTGGACTGCTAACTCAGTCCTCCCAGGTCGGTTGGAGAATACGCCCCGGAAGGGTTCCAGTGTGGTTTGCAACTGCACCCGCTGGGGTTCAGTTAACGAGGCGCTTACCTCCACATCCTCGATGGACCCATTGGCCTTGGCTTGGGCCAGCAAGTCCAGGAGGGTGTCTTCCTCCCCGTCTTCGGGTAAGCTGCAGACCGGTAGGACGAAAGGTTCACGTTCGTGATGAGCCTTCATCATGTTGACGTGAAAGGCCTTTCGCCTACCCCGAGCGTGGTCAAGCGTGACCACGTAAGTGACCGGGTTGAGCTGTTGGTGGACGACGTACGGGCCCTCCCAGGCTGCCTGAAGCTTATCCGTTGGTATGGGGACCAGCACCCACACCTTTTGACCCACGTGGTAGGTCCGCTCCCGGGCGTTCTGGTCGTACCAGTGCTTCTGGTCAGCCTGAGCCTGCGTCATGTTGTCATGCACCAACTGCTTCAAGGTCTGCATCTTGTCACGGAAGCGCATGACATACTCCACTATGGACACTTCAGAAGGGTTCGGCTCCTCTTCCCAGGATTCTCTTACCAACCCAAGGGGTCCCCGGACTCGCCTGCCGTACAGGAGCTCGAAGGGGGAGAACCCCGTCGAGGCCTGCGGAACCTCTCGGTAAGCGAACAGCAGGTGTGGGAGGTACCGCTCCCAGTCGCGCCCTTGAGTCTCAACCAGCATGCGTAGCATCTGTTTGAGGGTACCATTGAAGCGTTCACACAAGCCATTGGTCTGTGGGTGATACGCACTCGATACCAGGTGCTTCACCTGCATTCTCTTACAGAGAGCCTCCATTAGGAGAGACATAAATTGGGTCCCTTGATCAGTAAGCATTTCCCTGGGAAATCCTACACGTGAAAAGATGGCCAACAGGGCATCCGCCACCTTATCTGCCCTAGTTGACGACAGAGCTACTGCCTCTGGGTACCGGGTAGCATAGTCTACCACAGTAAGGATGTATTGCTTTCCAGAGCTGCTGGGGACGGCCAGCGGGCCCACAATGTCCACCGCGATCCTCTGGAAGGGCTCCTCTATCACTGGCAAAGGGATCAGGGGAGACTTAATAGCAGGCCCCGCTTTCCCCACCCTTTGACAGGTGACACAGGAGCGGCAGTAGTTTGACACATCTGTCCCCATCTTAGGCCAATAGAAGTGTTGAGACAGCCGGGCCTTAGTTTTGCTGATCCCCAAGTGTCCAGCTAGCGGGATCTCATGGGCAATCCGCAGCAACTCACCCCGGAATTGCTGTGGGACGACCAGCTGTCTTTCCCTCAACCACTCCTTTTGTGATTCTCCGGGTACTGTCTCCCGGTACAACCTTCCTTGTTCCCAGAACACCTTCTCCTTATCAGCCTCGGAGAAGTGAGTCCCGGCAAGTTGTCTCAAACTCTCTAGGCTCGCATCTGTGTGCAGAGCGGCCTGAAACTCCTGGCTAGGGGAAGCCAGAAGCGATGTCAGGGTCCCTTCCCCACGGGAACCCTCTTGGACCTGCTCTGGGTCCTCCTCTGGTTCAGTCACAGTGATGACTGAGGAGGGTCCGGAAGGCTGACAGTTATCTGCGTTCCGGGCACTCTGACTGCGGGTGACAGCAGCTACGTAGGCTGTCTCCCCGGGGATTTCTACAGTCCCATCAGCCGGCGCTGCTATGGGCTCTACCTCCCCATCCACCCCCAACACTCCAGGGGCAGTGCTACTTATGGGCCAGTTACCTTCCTCGGTGGCACTGGTCAATTTCATGGCATCACCTTTCTCACGGTTCCCATGCTTCTCCCCATTTCCTGTAGCACCGACATTTGCCCTTGCTAGGGGTTCCTCAGCCGTCTCACTCCGCAGAGCGACGTGGCTGGGCACGCCTGTACCTATGGACACATTAACCTTCACAGAAAAATCATTAGCAGGTTCAGCTGGCACAGGTACAACATTTTCACCATCAATCCTAGGGAAAAAATGGTTATTAGATGCATCATTACAAGATAAAGCATGGTCAGGTAACACATGCGATTTCGCATCATCATCATCATCAGGGTTAACGTTACCCTTATTAGTAGATTGGGGAGGGGTATCAGTGACGTAGTATGCAAACATCCTCCCCAAATCAGTCCCCAACAAAACATCAGTGGGCAAATTATCAGACAGCCCCACTTCCCTCACCCCGCTCCCGGCACCCCAATCAATAAAAACCCGGGCCATCGGTAAGGGACAGCTGATGCCCCCAATCCCAGTGACAGTTAGGGTTTTCCCCGGAATGATTTCTTCAGGGGCCGCCAGTTCGGGTCGGATGAGGGTTCGTTCAGCCCCGGTGTCCTTGAGGCCTGTAGTAACATGGCCTCCCACAGTGACGGGCTGTACGTTGTCACACACCCTCCCAACCACACCACCCACCAAAAGAACTGCTGCATTAGGCCCTGGGGCCTTGGCTGGGGTGTTCTTCTGCTTGGTTGGGCAGGAGAGACTGATATGACCAGTCTGATTGCAGGTGTAACACGTGCGAGGTTCGGTGGTACGTCTGGTGCTGTTGGCCACGGGGCCAGGACCTCTGGTGTGTTGGCTGGCAGGGGTACTGGCGTTGGTTGCAGGCTTACCCCCTCTCCAGCTGGTGGTGACTGGCTTCCGCCCTTCCGATCTATGGTTGGCCTCATAGGCATCGGCAATCTGCGCTGCTTTCGTCACGTCTTTGGGTTCTCTGTCCATCACGAACTGTCGCACCTCAGCTGGGCAAAGATGAAAGAACTGGTCTTTGATCATCAGGTCTCGCAGCTGTGCAAAGGTGGTCACTGACAGTCCTTGGGTCCACTGGTCAAAGTGGGTCCCCAGTCCATGCACCACATCACTGTAACTGTCGTGTGGGCCACGTTGGAGGGTCCGGAACTTTCTACGGTACACCTCGGGTGTAAGCTGGTACTTGGCTATCAGAGCCTTTTTGATGGCCTCATAGTCTCCATCTTGTTCTTGAGGGAGGGCAGCAAACGCCTCCAGAGCTTTACCTCTCAGCCCTGGGGTCAGGTATCGGGCCCATTAATCTGTAGGCAGCCGGTACTGTCTGCAGGCTTTCTCAAAGGCCCGCAGAAAAGTGTCCAAGTCTCCGTCCTTCTCCATAACAGGGAAGTGATCGGGCCGGGGTTTAGGCATCTGAGCGCTGCTGGGCTCACGGCTGGACTGGGACGACCCCTGCATTTGCAGTCGGGCCATCTGCAGCTGGTACTCCCGCTCTGCTTGGGCCTCTCGCTCGGCTCGCTGGGCCTGGGCCTCTCGCTCGGCTCGCTGGGCCTCTCTCTCGGCTCGCTGGGCCTCTCTCTCAGCTCGGGCCTCTCTCTCGGCTTGCTCCTGGTATTGCTGGATCAGCTGCAGACGTCTCTCTAGGTCATCTGCGGAGCATTGTTGCAGAGCCAGCTGCAGGAGGAGGTCTGCGCCCCCCTGGTTGCCAGTAGGGCCCGTATTCAGTGGTTGGACCTCTGCTGCAGCCTCATGTTCGCTGGTGCTGGCTTCTGCGGCCTCTGAGCTCTGAGATTGGTCTCGAGCGGCTTCCCATTGCACCAGATCTGCGACCAGTTGGGCTTTGTTTTTGCTTGCAAAGTCAATGTGCTGTGACTTGCATAAGGCGACAAGGGTGTCTCTGGTCTGCTGCTCATAGAAGGTTTCTCCCAGCACAACCATGGTTGCCAAATAAAAGATAGGATAGAAAAACGAAGAGAAAGGGAAGGGATAATTACCCGTACACAATTGTCCCACAACTAAAAAGCACTGAGTTCGTTCTCCAAACTTATTTGCGCAGAGTCCTCGCAAGAACTTTCTGCAAGTTTTTAGTGAGAGGAATGATTACTCAAACCAAATCACTAATGCTCTAAGATATCCCACCGCCTTGCCACCAATTGTCACGATTCCCCTGACCGCTGTCACCAATGGGTCAGGATTCACACCGTGACCGTCACCCCTACGTCACGGATTGAGGTGACTTTAGGCCAACAGACGGCTATCACATGTGCAGGGGGCTTATCTTAGTTATCCCTCCACTCCACGATGTGATGAAAAACCACACACAGGGCTATTGACCTCTTCGTTTACAGCAGGGGCTTATTCTAGGTATCCCACTGCTTTCTATATACCACGAACTGCAGGGATTTATGTATATCCCGCTTACAGTTCCACTTAACACTTGCAGCTCTCTGGCGCCCCCCTTACTCTCAGGTCAGATTAGGTACTGCACCCTGGGTAATTAGTCGCCAGAAAGGCTGCCTGCTATGTACTGGCTATTGGGCACGCTGCAGCGACGCGATAACTACTCCCACACAGGCAGGAACAATAATTATCAAACCCGCAGGTGCTTCAGCATAATCCAACAGTCAGCGCACTTTCGCTGCCACCAGCTTCGATTAAACGGGTCCGAAGCTAACCCAACACAACAGTAACAGTAGCGTATTTTCCCTTCAGAAGACAGGGTAAGTTTAGAGCATGGATGAACGAACTAATATATAATAGTATATTCCATTGAAATTAATTAGGCAGTGCTTTACCAAAAATATTTTATAAAGAAGTTACAAATGAGACAATTGCAAATATGTACATGGGTAATTATAACATAAAGGGAATAAAAGAGAAAAGATAACCCTCACATGTTAAAAGCATTGCAGGCAATCAGGCTAGGGCAGTTTCCATATATCCCAGTCCATGGGATGCTGCTGGCTTCAGGAGAGGACAAGAAGTCAGGAAGAAATCTAGCAGAAAGTGACCCCTCAGAGCCTGCCAGACACTTAAAACATTAAGGCTGTGACATCACAGAAAGGCTGGCTTATCCAGACCCTCCTCTCTCTACATTCTGCCTAAACTTTAAACTATTTCCTCTGATTTCTATAACTTCACTACAAAACATGTCAGAGTCCTAACATACTCATAATTCATCTCGGATTAACATGAGCATTCTAATGAGATCAAATATGTCCTATCTGGGATACATATTTACAGAGAAAACCCTACTTCTTTACCAGACGGAGTTAGAAGCCCGAGATTCATGGATGTGTAGATACACCGAGTGAGACTACGAATATATATTTTCATGTTCCTAGCTTAAATCGTTTGCCTAATATCTAACAAAAACTAAACAAAGAATCTTTCCTGAATCTTGGAGCCACTTTTCCAGTTTGAACTAGAGAATGTGGGAGGGGTGAGGGACTTTCCTCTGAGCCTGGAATTTACGACCCCAGAGCAATAAAACCCCCTTCTAGCATACAGTCCGTAGCCCAGAGAGAAACAAGTAGAGTCAGCTAGTGAAGGGGGGGTTTAGCCCACCTCATGAGCTGACGAGCAACTAAACTTATATGATATTTCATACCATATCGTGACACAGGGATATAATGGTGTCCAGTATGGAGTATAGTGCTGGATATATACAGTGTAATACAGGGATATAATGGTGTCCAGTATGGAGTATAGTGCTGGATATATACAGTGTAATACAGGGGATATAATGGTGTCCAGTATGGAGTATAGCGCTGGATATATACAGTGTAATACAGGGATATAATGGTGTCCAGTATGGAGTATAGCGCTGGATATATACAGTGTAATACAGGGATATAATGGTGTCCAGTATGGAGTATAGTGCTGGATATATACAGTGTAATACAGGGGATATAATGGTGTCCAGTATGGAGTATAATGCTGGATATATACAGTGTAATACAGGGATATAATGGTGTCCAGTATGGAGTATAGTGCTGGATATATACAGTGTAATACAGGGGATATAATGGTGTCCAGTATGGAGTATAATGCTGGATATATACAGTGTAATACAGGTATATATTGGTGTCCAGTATGGAGTATAGCGCTGGATATATACAGTGTAAGACAGGGGATATAATGGTGTCCAGTATGGAGTATAGTGCTGGATATATACAGTGTAATACAGGGGATATAATGGTGTCCAGAATGGAGTATAGAGCTGGACATATACAGTGTAATACAGGGATATAATGGTGTCCAGTATGGAGTATAGCGCTGGATATATGCAGTGTAATACAGCGGATATAATGGTGTCCAGTATGGAGTATAATGCTGGATATATACAGTGTAATACAGGGATATAATGGTGTCCAGTATGGAGTATAGCGCTGGATATATACAGTGTAATACAGGGGATATAATGGTGTCCAGTATGGAGTATAGCGCTGGATATATACAGTGTAATACAGGGATATAATGGTGTCCAGTATGGAGTATAGTGCTGGATATATACAGTGTAATACAGGGGATATAATGGTGTCCAGTATGGAGTATAGAGCTGGATATATACAGTGTAATACAGGGGATATAATGGTGTCCAGTATGGAGTATAGTGCTGGATATATACAGTGTAATACAGGGGATATAATGGTGTCCAGTATGGAGTATAGTGCTGGATATATACAGTGTAATACAGGGATATAATGGTGTCCAGTATGGAGTATAGCGCTGGATATATACAGTGTAATACAGGGGATATAATGGTGTCCAGTATGGAGTATAGCGCTGGATATATACAGTGTAATACAGGGATATAATGGTGTCCAGTATGGAGTATAGTGCTGGATATATACAGTGTAATACAGGGGATATAATGGTGTCCAGTATGGAGTATAGAGCTGGATATATACAGTGTAATACAGGGGATATAATGGTGTCCATATGGAGTATAGTGCTGGATATATACAGTGTAATACAGGGGATATAATGGTGTCCAGTATGGAGTATAGTGCTGGATATATACAGTGTAATACAGGGGATATAATGGTGTCCAGTATGGAGTATAGAGCTGGATATATACAGTGTAATACAGGGATATAATGGTGTCCAGTATGGAGTATAGCGCTGGATATATACAGTGTAATACAGGGATATAATGGTGTCCAGTATGGAGTATAGCGCTGGATATATACAGTGTAATACAGGGGATGTAATGGTGTCCAGTATGGAGTATAGCGCTGGATATATACAGTGTAATACAGGGGATGTAATGGTGTCCAGTATGGAGTATAGCGCTGGATATATACAGTGTAATACAGGGGATATAATGGTGTCCAGTATGGAGTATAGCGCTGGATATATACAGTGTAATACAGGGATATAATGGTGTCCAGTATGGAGTATAGCGCTGGATATATACAGTGTAATACAGGGGATATAATGGTGTCCAGTATGGAGTATAGCGCTGGATATACACAGTGTAATACAGGGGATATAATGTTGTCCAGTATGGAGTATAGAGCTGGATATATACAGTGTAATACAAGGATATAATGGTGTCCAGTATGGAGTATAGAGCTGGATATATACAGTGTAATACAGGGGATATAATGGTGTCCAGTATGGAGTATAGCGCTGGATATATACAGTGTAATACAGGGGATATAATGGTGTCCAGTATGGAGTATAGCGCTGGATATATACAGTGTAATACAGGGATATAATGGTGTCCAGTATGGAGTATAGAGCTGGATATATACAGTGTAATACAGGGGATATAATGGTGTCCAGTATGGAGTATAGTGCTGGATATATACTGTGTAATACAGGGATATAATGGTGTCCAGTATGGAGTATAGCGCTGGATATATACAGTGTAATACAGGGGATATAATGGTGTCCAGTATGGAGTATAGTGCTGGATATACACTGTGTAATACAGGGGATATAATGGTGTCCAGTATGGAGTATAGTGCTGGATATATACTGTGTAATACAGGGGATATAATGGTGTCCAGTATGGAGTATAGTGCTGGATATATACAGTGTAATACAGGGATATAATGGTGTCCAGTATGGAGTATAGCGCTGGATATATACAGTGTAATACAGGGGATATAATGGTGTCCAGTATGGAGTTAAGCGCTGGATATATACAGTGTAATACAGGGGATATAATGGTGTCCAGTATGGAGTATAGCGCTGGATATATACAGTGTAATACAGGGGATATAATGGTGTCCAGTATGGAGTATAGCGCTGGATATATACAGTGTAATACAGGGGATATAGAGGTGTCCAGTATGGAGTATAGTGCTGGATATATACAGTGTAATACAGGGGATATAATGGTGTCCAGTATGGAGTATAGTGCTGGATATATACAGTGTAATACAGGGGATATAGAGGTGTCCAGTATGGAGTATAGTGCTGGATATATACAGTGTAATACAGGGGATATAATGGTGTCCAGTATGGAGTATAGCGCTGGATATATACAGTGTAATACAGGGGATATAATGGTGTCCAGTATGGAGTATACATTTCAAAAACCTGACCTGCACATCCAAACATAGACTGAGTGTGAACAGGTGCTGAACCCAGAGTCGCCAACTCGTATATAGTTAAGTAAATAGGGCAGCACACTGCAGCGCCAAAACATGCAAACTTGAAAACACGAAATTTGAACTGCACTACTGCACTAGAAATATGAAAAATGAGAGCTTTTAGCGCATAAAAATGGCCAATTTTATGTGTACCTCGTAGCCACTTTACGGCATCTCTCTTATACGAGGTCCTACGCTTGACCTACCTCGCTGAGAATAAACGTCTCCATCTGAATGGGTACATGTGAGTCCAAGAAGAGGTTTCACATGTACCCATTCAGATGGAGACGTTTATTCTCAGCGAGGTAGGTCAAGCGTAGGACCTCGTATAAGAGAGATGCCGTAAAGTGGCTACGAGGTACACATAAAATTGGCCATTTTTATGCGCTAAAAGCTCTCATTTTTCATATTTCTAGTGCAGTAATGCAGTTCAAATTTCGTGTTTTCAAGTTTGCATGTTTTGGCGCTGCAGCGTGCTGCCCTATTTACTTAACAGTATGGAGTATAGTGCTGGATATATACTGTGTAATACAGGGATATAATGGTGTCCAGTATGGAGTATAGTGCTGGATATATACTGTGTAATACAGGGTTATAATGGTGTCCAGTATGGAGTACAGTGCTGGATATATACAGTGTAATACAGGGGATATAATGGTGTCCAGTATGGAGTATAGTGCTGGATATATACAGTGTAATACAGGAATATAATGGTGTCCAGTATGGAGTATAGTGCTGGATATATACAGTGTAATACAGGGGATATAGAGGTGTCCAGTATGGAGTATAGTGCTGGATATATACAGTGTAATACAGGGGATATAATGGTGTCCAGTATGGAGTATAATGTTGGATATATACAGTGTAATACAGGGTGTCACGATTCCCCCTGACCGCTGTCACCAATGGGTCAGGATTCACACCGTGACCGTCACCCCTACGTCACGGATTGAGGTGACTTCAGGCCAACAGACGGCTATCACATGTGCAGGGGGGCTTATCTTAGTTATCCCTCCACTCCACGATGTGATGAAAAACCACACACAGGGCTATTGACCTCTTAGTTTACAGCAGGGGCTTATTCTAGGTATCCCACTGCTTTTCTATATACCACGAACTGCAGGGATTTATGTATATCCCGCTTACAGTTCCACTTAACACTTGCAGCTCTCTGGCGCCCCCCTTACTCTCAGGTCAGATCAGGTACTGCACCCTGGGTAATTAGTCGCCAGAAAGGCTGCCTGCTATGTACTGGCTATTGGGCACGCTGCAGCGACGCGATAACTACTCCCACTCAGGCAGGAACAATAATTATCAAACCCGCAGTTGCTTCAGCATAATCCAACAGTCAGCGCACTTTCGCTGCCACCAGCTTCGATTAAACGGGTCCGAAGCTAACCCAACACAACAGTAACAGTAGCGTATTTCCCTTCAGAGACTTAGGGTACGGTTTAGAACAGGAGAACGAACTAATATATAATAGTATATCCCATTAAAAATAATTAGGCAGTGCTTTATCAAAAATATTTTATAAAGAGGTTATAAATGAGACAATTGCAAATATGTACAAGGGTAATTATAACATAAAGGGAATAAATGAGAAAAAGCAACACTTACATGTTCAAAGCATGACAGGCAACCAGGCTAGGGCAGTTTTTCCCATACGTCCCAGCTCATTTGGACGTGAGCAGGGCTCTTCCAGGACAAGACAAGAAATCAAGCAGCAAGTCTCCTCAGAGCCTGCCAGACACTTAAAACATTAAGGCTGTGACATCACAGAAAGGCTGGCTTATCCAGACCCTCCTCTCTCTACATTCTGCCTAAACTTTAAACTATTCTCTCTAATTTCTATAACTTCACTACAAAACACGTCATAGTTCTAACAAACCCATCAATCATCTCGGGTTAACATGAGCATTCTAATGAGATCAAATATGTCCTATCTGGGATACATATTTACAGAGAAAACCCTACTTCTTTACCAGACGGAGTTAGAAGCCCGAGTTTAAAGGGATGGGTACCTACACCGAGTGGGAATACGAATATATATTTTCGTGTTCTTACCGTAAACATGGTGCATAATATCGTACCAAAACCAAACAAAGGATCTTTCATGAATTTTGGAGCCACTTTACCAGTTCTGACTAGTGAAGGTGGGAGGGGTGAGGGACTTTCCTCTGAGCCTGGAATTTACGACCCCAGGGCAATAAAACCCCCTTCTAGCATACAGTCCGTAGCCCAGAGAGAAACAAGTAGAGTCAGCTAGTGAAGGGGGGGTTTAGCCCACCTCATGAGCTGACGAGCAACTAAACTTATATGATATTTCATACCATATCGTGACACCTCCCCCTTTTTGGTGTGCGCTAGGGAGGCAGGACCTGATGGTTCTCCTCCATGCGCACCTCAGCAGGTTCACCCTGGTGGGCCAACCCATCACCATTGCCATGCTCTGGCTCCATGGTGCCTTCACCTACCCGGTTTCCCAGGTAGTGAACCTCCCTCATGCCCATCTGACACTTTCCCGGCTTGATAGTCAGTCCTGCTTGATGGATCCGCCTGAGCACCTCCTCGAGATGCTGCAGGTGTTCCTCCCAGGAGGAACTGAAGATGGCAATGTCATCCAAGTACGCCACGGCGTACTTCTCCAGTCCCTGAAGCAGGAGGTTGACCATCCGCTGGAAAGTGGCAGGGGCATTCTTCATGCCGAAGGGCATGACCGTGGACTCGTACAGTCCGAAGGGCGTGATAAAGGCGGATTTCTCCTGTGCCTCAGGGCTCAGGGGAATCTGCCGGTATCCTCGACTCAGATCCATTATTGTTAGGTAATCTGCGCCAGCTAACTTCTCAAGCAGCTCCTCGATGCGTGGCATTGGGTGCGCATCCGAGGCTGTGATGGCGTTGAGCCCCCTGTAATCCACGCAGAACCGGGTGGTCCGGTCCTTCTTTGGCACGAGAACTACAGGTGATGCCCACGCGCTCTTTGACCGTCGAATCACCCCCAGCTGTAACATCTCATCGATCTCTTGGCGCATAATCTGCTGCACCTGGTCAGAGATTCGATAGGGTGTTCGCCGTAGTGGGGCGTGATTCCCGGTGTCCACCTCGTGGACTGCTAACTCAGTCCTCCCACGTCGGTTGGAGAACACGACCCGGAAAGGTTCCAGTGTGGTTTGCAACTGCACCCGCTGGGGTTCAGTTAACGAGGCGCTTACCTCCACATCCTCGATGGACCCATTGGCCTTGGCTTGGGCCAGCAAGTCCAGGAGGGTGTCTTCCTCACCGTCTTCAGGCAGGCTGCAGACCGGTAGGACGAAAGGTTCACGTTCGTGATGAGCCTTCATCATGTTGACGTGAAAGGCCTTTCGCCTACCCCGAGCGTGGTCAAGCGTGACCACGTACGTGACCGGGTTGAGCTGTTGGTGGACGACGTACGGGCCCTCCCAGGCTGCCTGAAGCTTATCGGTTGGTACGGGGACCAGCACCCACACCTTTTGACCCACGTGGTAGGTCCGCTCCCGGGCGTTCTGGTCGTACCAGTGCTTCTGATCAGCCTGAGCCTGCGTCATGTTGTCATGCACCAACTGCGTCAAGGTCTGCATCTTGTCAAGGAAGCGCATGACATACTCCACTATGGACACTTCAGAAGGGTTCGGCTCCTCTTCCCAGGATTCTCTTACCAACCCAAGGGGTCCCCGGACTCGCCTGCCGTACAGGAGCTCGAAGGGGGAGAACCCCGTCGAGGCCTGCGGAACCTCTTGGTAAGTGAACAGCAGGTGTGGGAGGTACCGCTCCCAGTCGCGCCCTTGGGTCTCAACCAGCATGCGTAGCATCTGTTTGAGGGTACCATTGAAGCGTTCACACAAGCCATTGGTCTGTGGGTGATACGCACTCGATACCAGGTGCTTCACCTGCATTCTCTTACAGAGAGCCTCCATTAGGCGAGACATAAATTGGGTCCCTTGATCAGTAAGCATTTCCCTGGGAAATCCTACACGTGAAAAGATGGCCAACAGGGCATCTGCCACCTTATCTGCCCTAGTTGAGGACAGAGCTACTGCCTCTGGGTACCGGGTAGCGTAGTCTACCACAGTAAGGATGTATTGCTTTCCAGAGCTGCTGGGGACGGCCAGCTGTCTTTCCCTCAACCACTCCTTTTGTGATTCTCCGGGTACTGTCTCCCGGTACAACCTACCTTGTTCCCAGAACACCTTCTCCTTATCAGTCTCGGAGAAGGGCGTCCTGGCAAGTTGTCTCAAACTCTCTAGGCTCGCATCTGTGTGCAGAGCGGCCTGAAACTCCTGGCTAGGGGAAGCCAGAAGCGACGTCAGGGTCCCTTCCCCACGGGAACCCTCTTGGACCTGCTCTGGGTCCACCTCTGGTTCAGTCACAGTGGTGACTGAGGAGGGTCCGGAAGGCTGACAGTTATCTGCGTTCCGGGCACTCTGACTGCGGGTGACAGCAGCTACGTAGGCTGTCTCCCCGGGGATTTCTACAGGCCCATCTGCCGATGCTGCTATGGGCTCTACCTCCCCATCCACCCCCAACACTCCAGGGGCAGTGCTACTTATGGGCCAGTTACCTTCCTCGGTGGCACTGGTCACTTTCATGGCGTCACCTTCCTCACGGTTCCCATGCATCTCCCCATTTCCTGTAGCACCGACACTTGCCCCTGTTAGGGGTTCCTCAGCCGTCTCACTCCGCAGAGCGACGTGGCTGGGCACACCTGTACCTATGGACACATTAACCTTCACAGAAAAATCATTATCAGGTTCAGCTGGCACAGGTACAACATTTTCACTATCAATCCTAGGAAAAAAATGGTTAATAGATGCATCATTACAAGATAAAGCATGGTCAGGTAACACATGCGATTTCCCATCATCATCATCATCATCATCAGGGTTAACTTTACCCTTATTAGTAGATTGGGGAGGGGTGTCAGGGACGTAGTATGCAACCATCCTCCCCAAATCAGTCCCCAACAAAACATCAGTGGGCAAATTATCAGACAGCCCCACTTCTTTCACCCCGCTCCCGGCACCCCAATCAATAAAAACCCGGGCCATCGGTAAGGGACAGCTGATGCCCCCAATCCCAGTGACAGTTAGGGTTT
Source organism: Ranitomeya imitator (assembly GCF_032444005.1). Lineage (NCBI taxonomy): Eukaryota > Metazoa > Chordata > Amphibia > Anura > Dendrobatidae > Ranitomeya > Ranitomeya imitator. Next base: position 5,196,614 of record NC_091286.1, on the reverse strand, counting down.
TCCCCGGAATGATTTCTTCAGGGGCCGCCAGTTCGGGTCGGATGAGGGTTCGTTCAGCCCCGGTGTCCTTGAGGCCTGTAGCAACATGGCCCCCCACAGTGACGGGCTGTACGTTGTCACACACCCTCCTAACCACACCACCCACCAAAAGAACTGCTGCATTAGGCCCTGGGGCCTTGGCTGGGGGGTTCTTCGGCCTGTCTGGACAGAAGGTACTGATATGCCCAGGCCGCTTGCAGTAGTAACACTGGCGAGGTTCGGTGGTAGGTCTGGTGTTGTTGGCCACAGGGCCAGGACCTCTGGTGTGCTGGCTGGCAGGGGTACTGGCGTTGGTTGCAGGCTTACCCCCTCTCCAGCTGGTGGTGACTGGCTTCCGCGCTTCCGATCTACGGTTGGCCTCATAGGCATCGGCAATCTGCGCTGCTTTCGTCACGTCTTTGGGTTCTCTGTCCATCACGAACTGTCGCACCTCAGCTGGGCAAAGATGAAAGAACTGGTCTTTGATCATCAGGTCTCGCAGCTGTGCAAAGGTGGTCACTGACAGTCCTTGGGTCCACTGGTCAAAGTGGGTCCCCAGTCCATGCACCACATCACTGTAACTGTCGTGTGGGCCACGTTGGAGGGTCCGGAACTTTCTACGGTACACCTCGGGTGTAAGCTGGTACTTGGCTATCAGAGCCTTTTTGATGGCCTCATAGTCACCATCTTGTTCTTGAGGGAGGGCAGCAAACGCCTCCAGAGCTTTACCTCTCAGCCCTGGTGTCAGGTATCGTGCCCATTCATCTGTAGGCAGCTGGTACTGCCTGCAGGCTTTCTCAAAGGCCCGCAGAAAAGTGTCCAAGTCATCATCCTTCTCCATAACAGGGAAGTGATCGGGCCGGGGCTTAGGTATCTGAGCGCTGCTGGGCTCACGTCTCTGGGCGGTGGAGGGCATCCCCCCCTGCCGGAGCATCTCCAGTTCATGAGCTCGCTGGGCTTGGCGCTCGGCTCTCTCAGCCTCCCGCTCGGCTCGCTGGGCCTGAGCCTCTCCCTCAGCTCGGGCCTCTCGCTCAGCTCGGGCCTCTTGCCGGTATTGCTGAATCAGCTGCCGACGTCCCTCATGGTCGTCAGTGGGGAATTCTTTCAAGGCCGCCTGCAGGTGGGGGTCCAATTCGCCCGGATTGCTAACAGGGCCAGCATTCAGTGGTTGGACCTCTGCTGCAGCCTCATGTTCGCTGGTGCTGGCTTCTGCGGCCTCTGAGCTCTGAGATTGGTCTCGAGCGGCTTCCCATTGCACCAGATCTGCGACCAGTTGGGCTTTGTTTTTGCTTGCAAAGTCAATGTGCTGTGACTTGCATAAGGCGACAAGGGTGTCTCTGGTCTGCTGCTCATAGAAGGTTTCTCCCAGCACAACCATGGTTGCCAAATAAAAGATAGGATAGAAAAACGAAGAGAAAGGGAGGGGATAATTACCAGTACGCAATTGTCTCACAACTAAAAAGCACTGAGTTCGTTCTCCAAACTTATTTGCGCAGAGTCCTCGCAAGAACTTTCTGCATGTTTTTAGTGAGAGGAATGATTACTCAAACCAAATCACTAATGCTCTAAGATATCCCACCGCCTTGCCACCAATTGTCACGATTCCCCTGACCGCTGTCACCAATGGGTCAGGATTCACACCGTGACCGTCACCCCTACGTCACGGATTGAGGTGACTTCAGGCCAACAGACGGCTATCACATGTGCAGGGGGGCTTATCTTAGTTATCCCTCCACTCCACGATGTGATGAAAAACCACACACAAGGCTATTGACCTCTTAGTTTACAGCAGGGGCTTATTCTAGGTATCCCACTGCTTTTCTATATACCACGAACTGCAGGGATTTATGTATATCCCGCTTACAGTTCCACTTAACACTTGCAGCTCTCTGGCGCCCCCCTTACTCTCAGGTCAGATTAGTTACTGCACCCAGGGTAATTAGTCGCCAGAAAGGCTGCCTGCTATGTACTGGCTATTGGGCACGCTGCAGCGACGCGATAACTACTCCCACTCAGGCAGGAACAATAATTATCAAACCCGCAGTTGCTTCAGCATAATCCAACAGTCAGCGCACTTTCGCTGCCACCAGCTTCGATTAAACGGGTCCGAAGCTAACACAACAGTAACAGTAGCGTATTTCCCTTCAGAGACTTAGGGTACGGTTTAGAACAGGAGAACGAACTAATATATAATAGTATATTCCATTAAAAATAATTAGGCAGTGCTTTATCAAAAATATTTTATAAAGAGGTTATAAATGAGACAATTGCAAATATGTACAAGGGTAATTATAACATAAAGGGAATAAATGAGAAAAAGCAACACTTACATGTTCAAAGCATGACAGGCAACCAGGCTAGGGCAGTTTTTCCCATACGTCCCAGCTCATTTGGACGTGAGCAGGGCTCTTCCAGGACAAGACAAGAAATCAAGCAGCAAGTCTCCTCAGAGCCTGCCAGACACTTAAAACATTAAGGCTGTGACATCACAGAAAGGCTGGCTTATCCAGACCCTCCTCTCTCTACATTCTGCCTAAACTTTAAACTATTCTCTCTAATTTCTATAACTTCACTACAAAACACGTCATAGTTCTAACAAACCCATCAATCATCTCGGGTTAACATGAGCATTCTAATGAGATCAAATATGTCCTATCTGGGATACATATTTACAGAGAAAACCCTACTTCTTTACCAGACGGAGTTAGAAGCCCGAGTTTAAAGGGATGGGTACCTACACCGAGTGGGAATACGAATATATATTTTCGTGTTCTTACCGTAAACATGGTGCATAATATCGTACCAAAACCAAACAAAGGATCTTTCATGAATTTTGGAGCCACTTTACCAGTTCTGACTAGTGAAGGTGGGAGGGGTGAGGGACTTTACTCTGAGCCTGGAATTTACGACCCCAGGGCAATAAAACCCCCTTCTAGCATACAGTCCGTAGCCCAGAGAGAAACAAGTAGAGTCAGCTAGTGAAGGGGGGGTTTAGCCCACCTCATGAGCTGACGAGCAACTAAACTTATATGATATTTCATACCATATCGTGACACAGGGGATATAGTGGTGTCCAGTATGGAGTATAGCGCTGGATATATACAGTGTAATACAGGGGATATAATGGTGTCCAGTATGGAGTATAGTGCTGGATATATACAGTGTAATACAGGGGATATAATGGTGTCCAGTATGGAGTATAGAGCTGGATATATACAGTGTAATACAGGGGATATAATGGTGTCCTGTATGGAGTATAGCGCTGGATATATACAGTGTAATACAGGGATATAATGGTGTCCAGTATGGAGTATAGCGCTGGATATATACAGTGTAATACAGGGGATATAATGGTGTCCAGTATGGAGTATAGCGCTGGATATATACAGTGTAATACAGGGATATAATGGTTTTTTACATCTTTTACTAGCACTTGCGGATTACTGCAACATTTTTTCAAACTGAGTGTTTTTGGTTTTACTATTCTCTTTTGTGTCTTCAGGTTTCTTGGTGGTGTGTGAACATGATCATACAGACTTGTTCACTGTGCAAGTAGCCCATGTGTTCCTGTTTCCATAATTGTTCTCTTGTGTCTACAAGACTGGGGAGTTCCACCACTCCTCTTGGGCTATCTGCACAAAAGCTGTTCTACCCTGTATGCACACATGGATTTTTCCTCTCTGAACCCTGTTCACACAGGTTATATACAGATGATCAGGTTTTTAAATACATCAGATAGGGATTGCATACATTAGTTAGGACTGCTCTGATAAGGGTATACCGTGAAGATTGGTAGAGCAGCTTAGTATACATTTTTTGCAAAAAACGTATCAACCAAATACCCTGTTTTTTACATCTTTTACTAGCACTTGCGGATTACTGCAACATTTTTTCAAACTGAGTGTTTTTGGTTTTACTATTCTCTTTTGTGTCTTCAGGGATATAATGGTGTCCAGTATGGAGTATAGTGCTGGATATATACAGTGTAATACAGGGATATAATGGTGTCCAGTATGGAGTATAGCGCTGGATATATACAGTGTAATACAGGGATATAATGGTGTCCAGTATGGAGTATAGAGCTGGATATATACAGTGTAATACAGGGATATAATGGTGTCCAGTATGGAGTATAGTGCTGGATATATACAGTGTAATACAGGGATATAATGGTGTCCAGTATGGAGTATAGTGCTGGATATATACAGTGTAATACAGGGGATATAATGGTGTCCAGTATGGAGTATAGTGCTGGATTTATACAGTGTAATACAGGGGATATAATGGTGTCCAGTATGGAGTATAGTGCTGGATATATACAGTGTAATACAGGGATATAATGGTGTCCAGTATGGAGTATAGCGCTGGATATATACAGTGTAATACAGGGATATAATGGTGTCCAGTATGGAGTATAGTGCTGGATATATACAGTGTAATACAGGGATATAATGGTGTCCAGTATGGAGTATAGTGCTGGATATATACAGTGTAATACAGGGATATAATGGTGTCCAGTATGGAGTATAGTGCTGGATATATACAGTGTAATACAGGGGATATAATGGTGTCCAGTATGGAGTATAGTGCTGGATTTATACAGTGTAATACAGGGGATATAATGGTGTCCAGTATGGAGTATAGTGCTGGATATATACAGTGTAATACAGGGATATAATGGTGTCCAGTATGGAGTATAGCGCTGGATTTATACAGTGTAATACAGGGGATATAATGGTGTCCAGTATGGAGTATAGCGCTGGATATATACAGTGTAATACAGGGATATAATGGTGTCCAGTATGGAGTATAGTGCTGGATATATACAGTGTAATACAGGGGATATAATGGTGTCCAGTATGGAGTATAGTGCTGGATATATACAGTGTAATACAGGGGATATAATGGTGTCCAGTATGGAGTATAGCGCTGGATATATACAGTGTAATACAGGGATATAATGGTGTCCAGTATGGAGTATAGAGCTGGATATATACAGTGTAATACAGGGATATAATGGTGTCCAGTATGGAGTATAGTGCTGGATATATACAGTGTAATACAGGGATATAATGGTGTCCAGTATGGAGTATAGTGCTGGATATATACAGTGTAATACAGGGGATATAATGGTGTCCAGTATGGAGTATAGTGCTGGATTTATACAGTGTAATACAGGGGATATAATGGTGTCCAGTATGGAGTATAGTGCTGGATATATACAGTGTAATACAGGGATATAATGGTGTCCAGTATGGAGTATAGCGCTGGATATATACAGTGTAATACAGGGATATAATGGTGTCCAGTATGGAGTATAGTGCTGGATATATACAGTGTAATACAGGGATATAATGGTGTCCAGTATGGAGTATAGTGCTGGATATATACAGTGTAATACAGGGATATAATGGTGTCCAGTATGGAGTATAGTGCTGGATATATACAGTGTAATACAGGGGATATAATGGTGTCCAGTATGGAGTATAGTGCTGGATTTATACAGTGTAATACAGGGGATATAATGGTGTCCAGTATGGAGTATAGTGCTGGATATATACAGTGTAATACAGGGATATAATGGTGTCCAGTATGGAGTATAGCGCTGGATTTATACAGTGTAATACAGGGGATATAATGGTGTCCAGTATGGAGTATAGCGCTGGATATATACAGTGTAATACAGGGATATAATGGTGTCCAGTATGGAGTATAGTGCTGGATATATACAGTGTAATACAGGGGATATAATGGTGTCCAGTATGGAGTATAGAGCTGGATATATACTGTGTAATACAGGGATATAATGGTGTCCAGTATGGAGTATAGTGCTGGATATATACAGTGTAATACAGGGGATATAATGGTGTCCAGTATGGAGTATAGCGCTGGATATATACAGTGTAATACAGGGGATATAATGGTGTCCAGTATGGAGTATAGCGATGGATATATACAGTGTAATACAGGGGATATAATGGTGTCCAGTATGGAGTATAGCGCTGGATATATACAGTGTAATACAGGGGATATAATGGTGTCCAGTATGGAGTATAGCGCTGGATATATACTGTGTAATACAGGGATATAATGGTGTCCAGTATGGAGTATAGAGCTGGATATATACAGTGTAATACAGGGATATAATGGTGTCCAGTATGGAGTATAGTGCTGGATATATACAGTGTAATACAGGGGATATAATGGTGTCCAGTATGGAGTATAGAGCTGGATATATACAGTGTAATACAGGGGATATAATGGTGTCCAGTATGGAGTATAGAGCTGGATATATACAGTGTAATACAGGGATATAATGGTGTCCAGTATGGAGTATAGCGCTGGATATATACAGTGTAATACAGGGGATATAGAGGTGTCCAGTATGGAGTATAGAGCTGGATATATACAGTGTAATACAGGAAATATAATGGTGTCCAGTATGGAGTATAGAGCTGGATATATACAGTGTAATACAGGGGATATAATGGTGTCCAGTATGGAGTATAGAGCTGGATATATACAGTGTAATACAGGGATATAATGGTGTCCAGTATGGAGTATAGTGCTGGATATATACAGTGTAATACAGGGGATATAATGGTGTCCAGTATGGAGTATAGCGATGGATATATACAGTGTAATACAGGGGATATAATGGTGTCCAGTATGGAGTATAGCGCTGGATATATACTGTGTAATACAGGGGATATAGTGGTGTCCAGTATGGAGTATAGTGCTGGATATATACAGTGTAATACAGGGGATATAGTGGTGTCCAGTATGGAGTATAGTGCTGGATATATACAGTGTAATACAGGGGATATAATGGTGTCCAGTATGGAGTATAGCGCTGGATATATACAGTGTAATACAGGGGATATAATGGTGTCCAGTATGGAGTATAGCGCTGGATATATACAGTGTAATACAGGGGATATAATGGTGTCCAGTATGGAGTATAGTGCTGGATATATACAGTGTAATACAGGGATATAATGGTGTCCAGTATGGAGTATAGTGCTGGATATATACAGTGTAATACAGGGGATATAATGGTGTCCAGTATGGAGTATAGAGCTGGATATATACAGTGTAATACAGGGGATATAATGGTGTCCAGTATGGAGTATAGTGCTGGATATATACAGTGTAATACAGGGGATATAATGGTGTCCAGTATGGAGTATAGAGCTGGATATATACAGTGTAATACAGGGATATAATGGTGTCCAGTATGGAGTATAGTGCTGGATATATACAGTGTAATACAGGGGATATAATGGTGTCCAGTATGGAGTATAGTGCTGGATATATACAGTGTAATACAGGGGATATAATGGTGTCCAGTATGGAGAATAGCGCTGGATATATACAGTGTAATACAGGGGATATAATGGTGTCCAGTATGGAGTATAGTGCTGGATATATACAGTGTAATACAGAGGATATAATGGTGTCCAGTATGGAGTATGGAGCTGGATATATACTGTGTAATACAGGGGATATAATGGTGTCCAGTATGGAGTATAGCGCTGGATATATACAGTGTAATACAGGGGATATAATGGTGTCCAGTATGGAGTATAGTGCTGGATATATACAGTGTAATACAGGGATATAATGGTGTCCAGTATGGAGTATAGAGCTGGATATATACAGTGTAATACAGGGATATAATGGTGTCCAGTATGGAGTATAGAGCTGGATATATACAGTGTAATACAGGGGATATAATGGTGTCCAGTATGGAGTATAGTGCTGGATATATACAGTGTAATACAGGGGATATAATGGTGTCCAGTATGGAGTATAGAGCTGGATATATACAGTGTAATACAGGGGATATAATGGTGTCCAGTATGGAGTATAGAGCTGGATATATACAGTGTAATACAGGGATATAATGGTGTCCAGTATGGAGTATAGCGCTGGATATATACAGTGTAATACAGGGGATATAGAGGTGTCCAGTATGGAGTATAGAGCTGGATATATACAGTGTAATACAGGAAATATAATGGTGTCCAGTATGGAGTATAGAGCTGGATATATACAGTGTAATACAGGGGATATAATGGTGTCCAGTATGGAGTATAGAGCTGGATATATACAGTGTAATACAGGGATATAATGGTGTCCAGTATGGAGTATAGTGCTGGATATATACAGTGTAATACAGGGGATATAATGGTGTCCAGTATGGAGTATAGCGATGGATATATACAGTGTAATACAGGGGATATAATGGTGTCCAGTATGGAGTATAGCGCTGGATATATACTGTGTAATACAGGGGATATAGTGGTGTCCAGTATGGAGTATAGTGCTGGATATATACAGTGTAATACAGGGGATATAGTGGTGTCCAGTATGGAGTATAGTGCTGGATATATACAGTGTAATACAGGGGATATAATGGTGTCCAGTATGGAGTATAGCGCTGGATATATACAGTGTAATACAGGGGATATAATGGTGTCCAGTATGGAGTATAGCGCTGGATATATACAGTGTAATACAGGGGATATAATGGTGTCCAGTATGGAGTATAGTGCTGGATATATACAGTGTAATACAGGGATATAATGGTGTCCAGTATGGAGTATAGTGCTGGATATATACAGTGTAATACAGGGGATATAATGGTGTCCAGTATGGAGTATAGAGCTGGATATATACAGTGTAATACAGGGGATATAATGGTGTCCAGTATGGAGTATAGTGCTGGATATATACAGTGTAATACAGGGGATATAATGGTGTCCAGTATGGAGTATAGAGCTGGATATATACAGTGTAATACAGGGATATAATGGTGTCCAGTATGGAGTATAGTGCTGGATATATACAGTGTAATACAGGGGATATAATGGTGTCCAGTATGGAGTATAGTGCTGGATATATACAGTGTAATACAGGGGATATAATGGTGTCCAGTATGGAGAATAGCGCTGGATATATACAGTGTAATACAGGGGATATAATGGTGTCCAGTATGGAGTATAGTGCTGGATATATACAGTGTAATACAGAGGATATAATGGTGTCCAGTATGGAGTATGGAGCTGGATATATACTGTGTAATACAGGGGATATAATGGTGTCCAGTATGGAGTATAGCGCTGGATATATACAGTGTAATACAGGGGATATAATGGTGTCCAGTATGGAGTATAGTGCTGGATATATACAGTGTAATACAGGGATATAATGGTGTCCAGTATGGAGTATAGAGCTGGATATATACAGTGTAATACAGGGATATAATGGTGTCCAGTATGGAGTATAGAGCTGGATATATACAGTGTAATACAGGGGATATAATGGTGTCCAGTATGGAGTATAGTGCTGGATATATACAGTGTAATACAGGGGATATAATGGTGTCCAGTATGGAGTATAGAGCTGGATATATACAGGGGATATAATGGTGTCCAGTATGGAGTATAGCGCTGGATATATACAGTGTAATACAGGGATATAATGGTGTCCAGTATGGAGTATAGTGCTGGATATATACAGTGTAATACAGGAATATAATGGTGTCCAGTATGGAGTATAGAGCTGGATATATACAGTGTAATACAGGGGATATAATGGTGTCCAGTATGGAGTATAGTGCTGGATATATACAGTGTAATACAGGGGATATAATGGTGTCCAGTATGGAGTATAACGCTGGATATATACAGTGTAATACAGGGGATATAATGGTGTCCAGTATGGAGTATAGAGCTGGATATATACAGTGTAATACAGGGGATATAATGGTGTCCAGTATGGAGTACTGTGCTGGATATATACAGTGTAATACAGGGATATAATGGTGTCCAGTATGGAGTATAGAGCTGGATATATACAGTGTAATACAGGGGATATAATGGTGTCCAGTATGGAGTATAGAGCTGGATATATACAGTGTAATACAGGGATATAATGGTGTCCAGTATGGAGTATAGAGCTGGATATATACAGTGTAATACAGGGGATATAATGGTGTCCAGTATGGAGTATAGTGCTGGATATATACAGTGTAATACAGGGGATATAATGGTGTCCAGTATGGAGTATAGAGCTGGATATATACAGGGGATATAATGGTGTCCAGTATGGAGTATAGCGCTGGATATATACAGTGTAATACAGGGATATAATGGTGTCCAGTATGGAGTATAGAGCTGGATATATACAGTGTAATACAGGGGATATAATGGTGTCCAGTATGGAGTATAGTGCTGGATATATACAGTGTAATACAGGGGATATAATGGTGTCCAGTATGGAGTATAGCGCTGGATATATACAGTGTAATACAGGGGATATAATGGTGTCCAGTATGGAGTATAGCGCTGGATATATACAGTGTAATACAGGGGATATAATGGTGTCCAGTATGGAGTATAGTGCTGGGTATATACTGTGTAATACAGGGGATATAATGGTGTCCAGTATGGAGTATAGCGCTGGATATATACAGTGTAATACAGGGGATATAATGGTGTCCAGTATGGAGTATAGTGCTGGATATATACAGTGTAATACAAGGATATAATGGTGTCCAGTATGGAGTATATCGCTAGATATATACAGTGTACTACAGTGGATATAATGGTGTCCAGTATGGAGTATAGCGCTGGATATATACAGTGTAATACAGGGGATATAATGGTGTCCAGTATGGAGTATAGCGCTGGATATCTACAGTGTAATACAGGGGATATAATGGTGTCCAGTATGGAGTATAGTGATGGATATATACAGTGTAATACAGGGGATATAATGGTGTCCAGTATGGAGTATAGTGATGGATATATACAGTGTAATACTGGGGATATAATGGTGTCCAGTATGGAGTATAGCGCTGGATATATACAGTGTAATACAGGGGATATAATGGTGTCCAGTATGGAGTATAGCGCTGGATATACACAGTGTAATACAGGGGATATAATGGTGCCCAGTATGGAGTATAGAGCTGGATATATACAGGGGATATAATGGTGTCCAGTATGGAGTATAGTGCTGGATATACACAGTGTAATACAGGGGATATAATGGTGTCCAGTATGGAGTATAGCGCTGGATATATACAGTGTAGTACAGGGGATATAATGGTGTCCAGTATGGAGTATAGCGCTGGATATATACAGTGTAATACAGGGGATATAATGGTGTCCAGTATGGAGTATAGCGCTGGATATACACAGTGTAATACAGGGGATATAATGGTGTCCAGTATGGAGTATAGAGCTGGATATATACAGTGTAATACAGGGGATATAATGGTGTCCAGTATGGAGTATAGTGCTGGGTATATACAGTGTATTACACAGGATTTTGTGACGCTAGTCAAGCCTTTAGTCAGAGTGGTCAAGGAGTCCAAGGTCAGAAGCCAGGAGGCTAAGTCATAAACAGAAGGAAAAGACAAGGTAGTCCGGTAACGTTCCGAGGTCAGAATACCGAAAGGATAACAGATCAGAGCAGAAGGGGTTAAACAGGTGGATGGTCAGAACAAAGTCCAAGGTCAGGCAACAGATCAAGCAAACAGAACTCACGTAACAGGAAGCACAAACCTCACAGGCTGAATGTACGTCTGCAGTGGTCTGGGAGAAGCTGCTCAGTTAAGAAGCATGGCAATTACCTGAAGTACTGAACACCTGGAGACAGCCGACGCCTCAGTCTCAGATTGGATATTTGAGCTGTCAATCAACACACTGGCAGCTTAAGCACACCCCTATACCGGATTGAATGGCCGAGCTGTCAGTAACTGCATCCCAGACACCCTGATAGGTGGAGCCATGACAGTACCCCCTCTTCAAGAGGCGGGAGGCCGCCGGACCCCCAGACTCCCAGGAAACTTTATATGGAAGGCCTCAACTAACCGATCCACATCTCAAGAAGGGACCCAGGATCTCTACACTGGTCCGTATCCCCTCAGTGGATGAGGTATTAGAGTGAATTGCGGACCCTCTGAGAATCCACAACCCTCTGAACCTCATACTCCAGGCCTCCATCTACTGAAATTGGAGGAGGCAGGAATGAGGGAGACCATGCAGAAGGGACATACTCCCTTTAATAGGGATTTATGGAATACGTTAGGAATGGAAAAGATTTAACCCCTTTCTGACATCTGACGTTCTACTCCGCCCCTGTGACCCGGGCCCGTATGACCATCGACGGGATAGTACGTCAGCCGCGCTCACCTGGGGAACGCAGCTGGGTGTCAGCTGATTATCACAGCCGACATCTGGCACTATGTATCAGGAGCTGTCACGGACCGCTCCCGACACATTAACCCCCGGAACCCCGCAGCGTTCTGATGGTACAGGGAATCATCGCGCAGGGAGGGGGCTCCCTGACTGCTTCCCAGAGACCCTCAGAACAACGCATTGTGATCTCGTTGTTTCGAGGGTCTCCTCGTCGTCCTCCCTGCAGGCCCCGGATCCAAGATGGCTGCGGGGTCCTGCAGGGAGGTGGCTTGTCAGTGCCTGCTGAGAGTAGGCGCCTGTAAGCCTCCTGCACTGCCTGTCAGATGGCTGATCTGACACTGCTCTTCAAAGTGTCAGATCAGCGATCTGTCACTATACAGTGATGCAAAAACAAAAAAAAACACACTGTGGAAAAATATTTTTTTTTAAATTCCTAAATAAAGAAAAAAAAACTGTTCCAATAAATACATTTCTTTATGTAAATAAAAAAACAATAAAAGTACACATATTTAGTATCTACGCTTCCGTAGCGACCCGACCTATAAAACTGTCCCACTAGTTAACCCCTTCAGTGAACACTGTAAAAAAAATATATAAAACGAGGCAAAAAATAACGCTTTATTATCATACCGGCAAACAAAAAGTGGAATAACACGCGATCAAAAAACGGATATAAACAACCATGGTACCGCTGAAAACGTCATCTTATCGCGCAAAAGATGACCCACCGTTCAGCATCATCAGCAAAAAATTAAAAAGTTATAGTCCTCAGAATAAAGCAATGCAAAATATTTTTTTGTATATAATAGTTTATTGTTAAAATGCGCCAAAACATAAAAAAAGATATAAATGAGGTATCGCTGTAATCGTTCTGACCCGAAGAATAAAACTGCTTTATCCATTCTACCAAACGTGGAACGGTATAAATGCCCCCCTCAAAAGAAATTCATGAATAGCTGGTTTTTGGTCATTCTGCCTCACAAAAATCGGAATAAAAAGTGATCAAAAAATGTCATGTGCCCGAAAATGGTACCAATAAAAATGTCAACTTGTCCCGCAAAAAACAAGACCTAACATGACTCTGTGGACTAAAATATGGAAAAATTATAGGTCTCAAAATGTGGTAACGCAAAAAATATTTTTTGCAATAAAAAGCTGCCATTCATAAAAAAAACTAAAAAAAAAACCCGCCATAAATAGTAAATCAAACCCCCCTCCCCTTCATCACCCCCTTAGATTACGTTTACAGTTGAGCTAGGGGTGTGATTAGGGTCATAACCCTAATCACACCCCTAGCCCAACCGTAAACGTAATCCAAACCCTGGAGAAACCAGATTGTGTCTTAATTTCCCAGACAACCATGTTTTTTGCAAACCAAAAGAACTGGCTTTTTATCTTTATATTGGCTTGTGAATTTAAGTGTTTGTCTGGTGGGTCAAGAAGACAGACTGCCCACTGATATACTATCTAACATACTGTAATAGGGACTGTACATAGGGTGTGTTATGCTTTGTTTATTGATGTGTGCTTATATGCTAATAGTGCTACTTAATCCCATCACCATTGCTTACCTTATCTTGATGTTGGACTGAAGGACCCTGGGTAATTCTAAAAATAGCTTACATGCCTTGGGTATAAATTGACTCAGAGATCACATCCTGGGAGACTGAAGTAACACAGAGCTACCAGCCGGACATTCTGCAAACCACCCAACAGACAAGAGAAAGGACTGCAGCCAATTCATCATGGCACCATCACGAGGGACACTGGTCTAGGATTCTATAGGAAACAACCTAGGGGTTTTCGGCTCCGGTTGGAAGGACACAGATCTGATCCAGTGACCATCTCTGAACCATGGATATGTTTGGAGAAAGCCAGGTTTGGGACCCGCTGGTCGCCTGGTTCCATGGAGATGGTCAGATAAGCCAGGTGGTGACTCTCGGGTCAACTGGCTTTGGACCTTGTACGGACTCTATGGACAGTTCTTGGTCATCTCCCTATGCTTGTCGTTACCCCTTCTCTGTGCGTGCATCCACAGATGGAGTAGCGACCCTGGGAGCTCTGACTCTCGTGTCAACTGGCTTTGGACCTTGTATGGACTCTATGGACAGTTCTTGGTCATATCCCTATGCTTGTCGTTACCCCTTCTCTGTGCGTTCATCCACAGATGAAGTAGCGACCCTGGGAGCTCTGACATCATGTCATACTGGAAATACGTGGAGACGCAGTGATCTTTTATATGCGCCCATGTAATCAAGCAATTCCAGCCATGTTGGGATTGTTCTGTTTGCTATTGTGTGCTGTAGTTCAATAAAGTATTGCCACACTGTTTTACCTTAACCCTGTGGAGTCGGGGTCCTAGGGTGGCATCCAGAAACAACAAAGAACGGAGAATTGGAAGAAGACTCACCGACATGGTTATTGTAGGATATTTCCGCCCAAGGCCACAAAGCAACCCAGTCACTGTGGTGTGCCTTGACAAAGTGTCGCAGGTAGTTGGTAAATACCTGACTCACCATTCCACCTGGCCATTGGATTGAGGGTTATATGCCGAGGAGAAATCCAGAGAGATATCCAGCTGCTTGCAGAGAGATCACCAGAACCGGGACACGTACTGCACTCTCCTGTCAGACACAATATGAAGAGGTAAACCATGAAGACGAAGAACATGTTGAACAAACAGCTCCTCCAGCTTGGGTGCAGAGGGAAGATTGGACAAAGGAACGAATTAGCCATCTTAGAGAATCTGTCCACTACGACCCATTTCGCGGTACAACCGGAAGATACTGGCAAGTCGGCCATAAAATCCATTGCGATGTGCCTCCATGGAGCAGACGGTACGGGAAGAGGCAGAAGACTACCAGTAGCAAACCTTTTGGGGGCTCTTATTGCGAGCACACGAGGGACAAGCTGTGACAAAATCGCTGACATCTAGATCCACCTTAGGCCACCAGTAGTGCCGCAAAATCAGCTGCATGGTCTTTTTCAGCCCTGCATGACCAGCAATCATAGAAGAATGCCCCCACAGCAGTACACGTTTCCTATCCGGAACAGGGACGAACGTCTTACCTGGAGGTGGTTGCAACAGCCGGACCAAGTGCTACGGTGATCATTTTGGATGCATCAATGATGTGACTAGGTTCTTCATCTTGATCGTCAGATGAAAAAGCCCTGGATATCAGCCTTGATGTTCCTCTCAGCTGGATGTAAGTGTTGATGGAAGTCGAACCCGGTGAAGAATAACGACCACTGAGACTGACGAGGGTTAAGCCTCCGAGCCGACTGAAGGTAGGACAAATTCTTATGATTGGTGTAGATAATGAACTGCACCCTCCAAGGTAACGCCATTCCTCCAAGGCCAGTTTGACGGCCAACAATTCCCTGTCACAGATGGAGTAGTTGCGTTCACAGGGCACGAACACCTTGGAGAAAAATCCACAGCTCCCCATCCTCCCGGAGGGAAGCTTCTGCACGAGTACAGCTCCGGCTCCAGTAGAAGAAGCTTCCACCTCCAACTGCTTATTGACCATTGGCCTATGGAGAGCGGGAGCAGTTGAGAAGGCTTGATTGAGGGACAGAAAGGAAGACTCCACCTCAGGAGGCCACTCCATGGAATTGGATCCTTTTCAAGTCAGAGCAGTGAGAGGTTTGGTCAGATCCGAGAGGTGCGGGATAAACTGCCGGTAGTAGTTGGTGAACCCTAGGAATCGGTGAATGACTTTGACTCCAACAGGACGTGGCCACTTGAGAACAGCTGACACCTTCTCAGGATCCATTTTGAGACCTGTGTCCGAGATAATGTAACCCAGGAAGGGCAGAGGGCTCCGGTCGAAGATGCATTTCTCAAATTTGGCATACAGACGATTCTCTCTCAATCGTTAAAGGCTTTGACTGACATTTTTTCTATGAATAGGGAGATCTGGAGAAAACACCAAGATATAATCCAGATAAACGACTTCACAGACGTAGAGAAGGTCACGGAAGACATCATTGACTATGTCACGATATTGTATGAAATGTAATATGATTTTGTAGCTTTGCCTGTTAGCACCCATGCTGTGGGCTAAAAAACCCCTTCTGTGTTTGTTTGCTGAGATGTGTATGTGTAGATCCCAAACCCCTCATGCTCCCACCCGAAGAATTTTTATTGCGCTTGGAGCTGTAAGCTCCCTACATTGCTCACTCTCCCTACTCCCATCTAGAATCAGCTAGAACTGGTATAGAATTTCTTTAAAGACAGGAAGTCCTTTGTTCCATGATAATAAGACATTGGGCCAACGATTTAGGCTAGGAAAATAAGTCCATTTTGCGAATCTCCATCAGCAGATCTGTCGGCCACAGTAAGCGCGAGCCTCTGAGCCCAACGGATTCAGAGTACGGATTTCTCCGGAACTGGGTGTCCCAACGAGCCCAAATTTGGTCTCATTGGAAAGCCAGTTTTAAAATAAGATGAATGCTGCGTGTTATGATTCTGACATGTTCGGGAGCGAAAATATAAGAATTGTTGGAGAAAACTGTACAGCTGAGGAGAGGGGAGGGCGATGTTAACTCAACCCTTTTAGTGATGTCACCAGGCTGCAGCTATAAGTTTTCTGCAAGGCACCTAGCAGGTAGTCTTACTTGAGGAGCTCAGTTATGATGCGGTGGTTTAGGAGCAACATGGAACGAGCTCTGAATGAAGTGGTAACTGTACTGACCGCAGTCCCTAAGCTCAACACAACACTAGAAGTAGCCGTGGGATGCTCCTAACTCTCCCTAGGCACCTCGTCACCGCCTAAGAGCTAACTACCCCTAAAGATAGAAGCAGGAAAACTATCTTGCCTCAGAGAAAAAAGGATAGATTAGCCCCCCACAAGTAATGACTGTGAGTGGAGAGGGAAAAGACATGCACAGACTGAAACCAGGATGAGCACAGGAGGCCAGTCTAGCTTGATAGATAGGACAGGATGGAATACTGTGCGGTCAGTATAAAACACTACAAAAATCCACGCAGAGTTTACTAAAAATCTCCACACCTGACTAAAGGTGTGGAGGGTAAATCTGCTTCCCAGAGCTTCCAGCAAGACAGAATTAATTCATACTGATAACGCTGGATAAACATAGAAAGCACAGAACGGAAAAGTCCACAATCTGTGAACCGAAAAGATCAAGCAAAAACTTAGCTTTGCTGAACTGGTCAGGATAACAGGGAATTCCAAAGAGATGTGAATCCAACCAGGAACCATTTACAAGTGGCACTGGCTGAAGGACAGAGCCAGGCATAAATAGCCGAGCAGAAAAGACGATCAGTGGAAGCAGCTGAAGACAGCTAACTCCAAGGAGCAGCCATACCACTTGAAACCACAAGAGGGAGCCCAAGAGCAGAACTCACAAAAGTGCCACTTACAACCACCGGAGGGAGCCCAAGAGCGGAATTCACAACAGAGCTCTTACTGCCAGCCCTGATGAACTGGGATATTTGGAGCTCCGCCCACCAGCCTGGTTTTGCCTGAAATGATCTGAACACATGTAAGTGTTAATTTCTCATTTAACCCCTGTTATTTTATAATTACGTTTGTACATATTTTAAATAGTCTCTTTTGTAACATCCTTGTAATATTTTTTTATAAACACTGCCTCATCTTCCGGAGTAAAATACTTAAATTTCTAAGTTCCGTTCTCCTGCTCTAAAATGTACCCTAATTCTTCTGAAGGGAATTGCGCTACTGTTTTGGGTTGGCTTCGGATCCGTTAATCGAAGCTGGTGGCAGCATACCTTGTTCTGTGCCTTCGGGAGTCGTTGTAGCGACGGCGGCGTTGATAATTATTGTTCCTGCCTGAGTGGGAGTAGTTATATCGCCTTGCTGCAGCTTGCCCAATAGCCAGTACATAGCAGGCAGCCTTTCTGGCGACTAATTGCCCTAGGTGCAGTACCTAATCCGACCTGAGGGTAAGGGGGTGTCACGATATGGTATGAAATATCATATAAGTAGTTTCTCTTGTTAGCAGGCTGCGGGCTAAAAAAGCCCCCCCTTCCCTTTCCCCTTTCACTCAGCCAAGAGCTGCCTTGCCAATGTACTGGGGGGAGTTTTGTGGCCGAAAGGTATTTACGACTAGGCTCAAATCTTCCTCTAGCAGAGAACTGTTTAGAAGTGTCTAGAAGTTTCCAGAAATCCATGGAAGTTCTTTGTTCTGTTTTTGTAAGATATTATGCAAACCGTTTACTGTTGTGAATTCTGTTGTCGAGCTCCCTCCTGTGGTCGTGAATGGTACTTCGGTGAGTTCTGTCCGTGGGCTCCCTCTGGTGGCTGTGAGGGTGGAGCTGCTGCTTCTGAGGTTCCTTACACAGGTGACGTGGTTTATCCTTTGGTTGGCTGCTCTATTTAACTCCACTTAGATCGTTACTCCATGCCAGCTGTCAATGTTTCTGCATTGGTTCAGTTCGCTCTTGGATCTTTCTGGTGACCTGTCTACTCCAGCAGAAGCTAAGTTCCTGATAGTATCTAATTCGTTCACTGTTTTCTTGTCCAGCTGGACAATGATTTTGTCTTGGTAGCTGGAAGCTCTGGGATGCAGAGTGGCATCTCCGCACCGTTAGTCGGTGCGGAGGTCTTTTTGCACTCTCTGCGTGGTCTTTTGTAGTTTTTTGTGCTGATCGCAAAGCTACCTTTCCTATCCTCTGTCTATTTAGTAAGTCTGGCCTCCCTTTGCTGAAACCTGTTTCATTTCTGCGTTTGTGACTTTCATCTTTACTCACAGTCAATATATGTGGGGGGCTGCCTTTTCCTTTGGGGAATTTCTCTGAGGCAAGGTAGGCTTTATTTTCTATCTCTAGGGCTAGCTAGCTCTTAGGCTGTGACGAGGCGCCTAGGGAGCGTCAGGAGCGCTCCACGGCTATTTCTAGTGTGTGTGATAGGATTAGGGATTGCGGTCAGCAGAGCTCCCACATCCCAGAGCTTGTCCTGTGTGAGTTTTAGCTATCAGGTCATTCCGGGTGCTCCTAACCACCAGGTCATAACAGTTTACGTTAAGAACACGAAAATATATATTCTTACTCTCCCTCGGTGGATCTGCCCATCCCTCTAAACACGGGCTTCTAACTCCATCTAGTAAAGAAGTAGGAATTTCTCTGTAAATATGTATCCCAGATAGGACATATTTGATCTCATTAGAATGCCCACGTTAATCCGAGATGAATGCTGGGTTTGTTATGACTATGACATGTTTTGTAGCGAAGTTATAGAAATTAGAGAAAATAGTTTAAAGTTTAGTTAGACTGAAGAGGTAGGAGGGACGAGGTGATCCAACCCCTTTCTGGGATGTCACAGGCTGAAGCTATAACTGTCTGCCAAGATCCCCAGCTGAGTCTTCTTGACTTCTTGTCTTCTTCTGGAGAGCCCTGAGCATGTCCAATAAACTGGGATGTATGGTTGCCTGCAATGCAATGAACTGAGAACATGTGAGTGTTATCTTTTCCCCTTTAATCCCCTTTATGTTATAATTACCTTGTACATATTTGCAATTGTCTCATTTGTAACATCTTTGTAAAATATTTTGATAAAACACTGCCTGAAACTTTTGATGGGGTATATTATTTAATACTAGTTCGTTCTCCTGTTCTAAACCGTACCCTAAGTCTCCTGAAGGGAAATACGCTACTGTTGTTTTTGGGTTAGCTTCGGACCCGTTTAATCGAAGCTGGTGGCAGCGATAGGTTGCAGGCTTTTGGGGTGATGTTGTAGCGACTGCGGCGTTGATAATTGTTCCTGCCTGAGTGGGAGTAGTTTATCGCGTCGCTGCAGCATGCCCAATAGCCAGTACATAGCAGGCAGCCTTTCTGGCGACTAATTACCCAGGGTGCAGTACCTAATCTGACCTGAGAGTAAGGGGGGCACCAGAGAGCTGCAAGTTTTAAGTGGAACTGTAAGCGGGATATACATAAATCCCTGCAGTTTGTGGTATATTGAAGAGCAGTGGGATACCTCGAATAAGCTCCTGCTGTAAACTAAGAGGTCAATAGCCTTGTGTGTGTTTCATCACATCGTGGAGTGGAGGGATAACTAAGATAAGCCCCCCTGCACATGTGATAGCCGTCTGTTGGCCCAAAGTCACCCCGATCCGTGACGTAGGGGTGACGGTCACGGTGTGAATCGTGACAAGTTGGTGGCAGCGGTCAGGGAATCCAGACAAATTGGTGGCAACGGTCAGGGAATCCTGACAAATTGGTGGCAAGGCGGTGGGATATTAGAGCATTAGTGATTTGGTTTGAGCAATCATTCCCCTCACTAAAAACTTGCAGAAAGTTCTTGCGAGGACTCTGCGCAAATAAGTTTGGAGAACGAACTCAGTGTTTTTTTAGTCTTGAGACAATTGTGTACTGGTAATTATCCCCTCCCTTTCTCTTCGTTTTTCTGTCCTATCTTTTATTTGGCAACCATGGTTGTGCTGGGAGAAGTCTTTTATGAGAAGCAGACCAGAGACACCCTTGTTGCCTTATGCAAGTCACAGCACATTGACTTTGCAAGCAAAAACAAAGCCCAACTGGTCGCAGATCTGGTGCAATGGGAAGCCGCTCTAGACCACTCTCAGAGCTCAGAGGCCGCAGAAGCCAGCACAAGCGAACATGGTGCTGCAGCAGAGGTCCAACCACTGAATGCTGGCCCTGTTAGCAATCCGGGCGAATTGGACCCCCACCTGCAGGCGGCCTTGAAAGAATTCCCCACTGACGACCATGAGGGACGTCGGCAGCTGATTCAGCAGAAGCACTGGTACAACCAGAACGCCCGAGAGCAGACCTACC
Organism: Ranitomeya imitator; assembly: GCF_032444005.1. Lineage (NCBI taxonomy): Eukaryota > Metazoa > Chordata > Amphibia > Anura > Dendrobatidae > Ranitomeya > Ranitomeya imitator. Next base: position 5,175,605 of record NC_091286.1, on the reverse strand, counting down.
ACGTGGGTCAAAAGGTGTGGGTGCTGGTCCCCGTACCAACGGATAAGCTTCAGGCAGCCTGGGAGGGCCCGTACGTCGTCCACCAACAGCTCAACCCGGTCACCTACATGGTCACGCTTGACCACGCTCGGGGTAGGCGAAAGGCCTTTCACGTCAACATGAAGGCTCATCACGAACGTGAACCTTTCGTCCTACCGGTCTGCAGCGTGCCCGAAGACGGGGAGGAAGACACCCTCCTGGACATGCTGGCCCAAGCCAAGGCCAATGGGTCCATCGAGGATGTGGAGGTAAGCGCCTCGTTAACTGAACCCCGGCGGTTGCAGTTGCAAACCACACTGAAACCCTTCCGGGTCGTGTTCTCCAACCGACATGGGAGGACTAAGTTAGCAGTCCACGAGGTGGACACCGGGAATCACACCCCACTACGGCGAACACCCTATCGAATCTCTGACCAGGTGCAGCAGATTATGCGCCAAGAGATCGATGAGATGTTACAGCTGGGGGTGATTTGACGGTCAAAGAGCGCGTGGGCATCACCTGTAGTTCTCGTGCCAAAGAAGGACCGGACCACCCAGTTCTGCGAGGACTACAGGGGGCTCAACGCCATCACAGCCTCTGACGCGCACCCAATGCCACGCATCGAGGAGCTGCTGGATAGGTTAGCTGGTGCAGATTACCTAACAATAATGGATCTGAGTAGAGGAAACTGGCAGATTCCCCTGAGCCCTGAGGCGCAGGAGAAGTCCGCCTTTATCACGCCCTTCAGACTGTACGAGTCCACGGTCATGCCCTTCGGCATGAAGAATGCCCTTGCCACTTTCCAGCGGATGGTCAACCTCCTGCTTCAGGGACTGGAGAAGTACGCCGTGGCGTACTTGGATGACATTGCCATCTTCAGTCCCTCCTGGGAGGAACACCTGCAGCATCTCGAGGAGGTGCTCAGGCAAATTCACCAAGCAGGACTGACTATCAAGCCGGGAAAGTGCCAGATGGGCATGAGGGAGGTTCACTACCTGGGGCACCGGGTAGGCGGGAACACCCTGAAGTCAGAGCCGGAGAAAGTGGGCGCGATCGTGAACTGGCCCACTCCCGTGACTAAGAAACAGGTGATGTCCTTCTTGGGCACTGCAGGGTACTATAGGCGCTTCGTACAGCACTATAGTAGCCTGGCAAAACCTTTGACGTACCTCACCAGGAAGAAGCTACCCCACATCGTCAACTGGACAGATGGCTGTGAGGGGGGCTTCCAGGCGTTGAAAACCGCACTGTGCAACGCCCCTGTGTTGAAAGCAGTCGACAGCAGCCGACCGTTCTTGGTGCAGACCGACGCCAGCGAGTTTGGCCTTGGTGCTGTGCTCAGCCAGGTTGACTCGGAGGACCAAGAGCACCCCGTGTTATACCTGAGCCGGAAACTTTTGCCGAGGGAAGTGGCCTACTCCACCATCGAGAAGGATTGCCTGGCCATAGTCTGGGCCTTGCAGCGCTTGCAGCACTACTTGTACGGTCGCCCCTTCACTGTGGTGACCGACCACGACCCTCTGCGCTGGCTAAACGCCATGTGTGGAACCAACGGCAGGTTGCTGAGCTGGAGCCTTGCCCTAAAGCAATTTGACTTCACCATTAAACACAAAGCGGGCAGGGAGCATGGGAATGCAGATGGACTGTCCCGCCAGGGTGAACCTACTGAGGTGCGCATGGAGGCATACCGTGGGGTTCTACCTCCCTAGCACACACCAAAAAGGGGGAGGTGTCACAATATGGTATGAAATATCATATAAGTAGTTTCTCTTGTTAGCAGGCCGCGGGCTAAAAAAGCCCCCCCTTCCTTTTTCCCTTTCACTCAGCCAAGAGCTGCCTTGCCAATGTACTGGGGGGAGTTTTATGGCTGAAAGGTATTTACGACTAGGCTCAAATCTTCCTCTAGCAGAGAACTGTTTAGAAGTGTCTAGAAGTTTCCAGAAATCCATGGAAGTTCTTTGTTCTGTTTTTGTAAGATATTATGCAAACCGTTTACGTTAAGAACACGAAAATATATATTCTTACTCTCCCTCGGTGGATCTGCCCATCCCTCTAAACACGGGCTTCGAACTCCATCTGGTAAAGAAGTAGGGATTTCTCTGTAAATATGTATCCCAGATAGGACATATTTGATCTCATTAGAATGCCCACGTTAATCCGAGATGAATGCTGGGTTTATGACTATGACATGTTTTGTAGCGAAGTTATAGAAATTAGAGAAAATAGTTTAAAGTTTAGTTAGACTGAAGAGGTAGGAGGGACGAGGTGATCCAACCCCTTTCTGGGATGTCACAGGCTGAAGCTATAACTGTCTGCCAAGATCCCCAGCTGAGTCTTCTTGACTTCTTGTCTTCTCCTGGAGAGCCCTGAGCATGTCCAATGAACTGGGACGTATGGTTGCCTGCAATACAATGAACTGAGAACATGTGAGTGTTATCTTTTCCCCTTTAATCCCCTTTATGTTATAATTACCTTGTACATATTTGCAATTGTCTCATTTGTAACATCTTTGTAAAATATTTTGATAAAACACTGCCTGAAACTTTTGATGGGGTATATAAACACTGAACTTTAGGAAGGCAAAGTTTGACCAGCTTAGAGATGCCCTTAATCTGGTAGACTGGGACAATATCCTCAGAAATAAGAATACAGATAATAAATGGGAAATGTTTAAGAACATCCTAAATAGGCAGTGTAAGCGGTTTATACCTTGTGGGAATAAAAGGACTAGAAATAGGAAAAACCCAATGTGGCTAAACAAAGAAGTAAGACAGGCAATTAACAGTAAAAAGAAAGCATTTGCACTACTAAAGCAGGATGGCACCATTGAAGCTCTAAAAAACTATAGGGAGAAAAATACTTTATCTAAAAAACTAATTAAAGCTGCCAAAAAGGAAACAGAGAAGCACATTGCTAAGGAGAGTAAAACTAATCCCAAACTGTTCTTCAACTATATCAATAGTAAAAGAATAAAAACTGAAAATGTAGGCCCCTTAAAAAATAGTGAGGAAAGAATGGTTGTAGATGACGAGGAAAAAGCTAACATATTAAATACCTTCTTCTCCACGGTATTCACGGTGGAAAATGAAATGCTAGGTGAAATCCCAAGAAACAATGAAAACCCTATATTAAGGGTCACCAATCTAACCCAAGAAGAGGTGCGAAACCGGCTAAATAAGATTAAAATAGATAAATCTCCGGGTCCGGATGGCATACACCCACGAGTACTAAGAGAACTAAGTAATGTAATAGATAAACCATTATTTCTTATTTTTAGGGACTCTATAGCGACAGGGTCTGTTCCGCAGGACTGGCGCATAGCAAATGTGGTGCCAATATTCAAAAAGGGCTCTAAAAGTGAACCTGGAAATTATAGGCCAGTAAGTCTAACCTCTATTGTTGGTAAAATATTTGAAGGGTTTCTGAGGGATGTTATTCTGGATTATCTCAATGAGAATAACTGTTTAACTCCATATCAGCATGGGTTTATGAGAAATCGCTCCTGTCAAACCAATCTAATCAGTTTTTATGAAGAGGTAAGCTATAGGCTGGACCACGGTGAGTCATTGGACGTGGTCTATCTCGATTTTTCCAAAGCGTTTGATACCGTGCCGCACAAGAGGTTGGTACACAAAATGAGAATGCTTGGTCTGGGGGAAAATGTGTGTAAATGGGTTAGTAACTGGCTTAGTGATAGAAAGCAGAGGGTGGTTATAAATGGTATAGTCTCTAACTGGGTTGCTGTGACCAGTGGGGTACCGCAGGGGTCAGTATTGGGACCTGTTCTCTTCAACATATTCATTAATGATCTGGTAGAAGGTTTACACAGTAAAATATCGATATTTGCAGATGATACAAAACTATGTAAAGCAGTTAATACAAGAGAAGATAGTATTCTGCTACAGATGGATCTGGATAAGTTGGAAACTTGGGCTGAAAGGTGGCAGATGAGGTTTAACAATGATAAATGTAAGGTTATACACATGGGAAGAAGGAATCAATGTCACCATTACACACTGAATGGGAAACCACTGGGTAAATCTGACAGGGAGAAGGACTTGGGGATCCTAGTTAATGATAAACTTACCTGGAGCAGCCAGTGCCAGGCAGCAGCTGCCAAGGCAAACAGGATCATGGGGTGCATTAAAAGAGGTCTGGATACACAGGATGAGAGCATTATACTGCCTCTGTACAAATCCCTAGTTAGACCGCACATGGAGTACTGTGTCCAGTTTTGGGCACCGGTGCTCAGGAAGGATATAATGGAACTAGAGAGAGTACAAAGGAGGGCAACAAAATTAATAAAGGGGATGGGAGAACTACAATACCCAGATGGATTAGCGAAATTAGGGGGCGTGGCCTAGCGAGCGATGTGAGCGGACGTGCGACGGATCTCTCTCCCCGCACCGCTCCTAAATCCTCACCCTTGAAGGCGCCGCCGAGCGCCGAAAACCGGGCGAAGTTGCTCCGCAGGACCCCTGGGCACGGAGGAGAGTGCCGGAGGCAGCGAAAGGAGAAGAGCGGTAATGCCGCGCAAAAGACAGTCAGCGCCCGCGGCTGGCGCGAAAATCCAAGATGGCGCCGTGGCAGAGGAGGAGGCGGCCAGAGCCAGCACCGCATACCGCCGGAGGCTTGAGGTAATCACCCGGCTGGAGCGGTTTGCTCAGACAGAGGAGGGGGGTGCCCTGCTGCTGGGCCCTGAGGGGCCAGATGAGGAGGAAGTCCCGCAGAGACAGGAGAGAGGAGGGGATGACACCCTCAGTGTGGTGGAGGAGCGGCTTTCTCCAGGGAAGAGGCAGGAGATGCAAGAGACAACTAACATGTCACCCACCGCCAGTCCAGTGCAGGCTAAGGACTCTGAGGGTGCGCAGCAATCAAACGTGGGGGAACCTACACTGCAGGACATTTTCTCAGTCGTTATACACTGCAAATCTGCCCTGGCTGCGCTGAACCTAAGGGTAGACGATTTAACAGTTGAAATGAAGTCCCTTAATTCTGCTATGCGTAAAGTGGAGAAAAGAGTGGAGGTGGTGGAGGAGCGCGTGGGCAGTGTGGAAGATCAGACAAATGAACTGTTGAAAAGAGAAAAGAGATACATTCAGCGCATTGCAGAACTGGAATTTAAAACAGATGACCTGGAAAATCGTTCCCGTAGGAACAATCTAAGAATAATTGGGGTGCCGGAGAAGGTGGAGGGGAATAATCCTACGGAATACATTGAGGCATGGCTCAAAAACTCGGTGGGAGGAGCAGACCTTACCAACCACTTTTCCGTGGAAAGGGCCCATAGAGTCCCCACCCGGCCCCTGCCGCCTGGATCCCCCCCCCTCGAGCTCTGCTGGCAAAAATTTTGGACTATCGGGACCGGGAAACCCTACTAAGGAAGGCCAGGATCAGTGACGGACTGAGCATAGACGGAAATCGGATCTCCATTTATCCGGACTACTCGGCATCGGTGCAGAAACTGAGAATGAGGTTCGGCGAGGTCAAGAGGCGGCTCCGAGACCTGGACCTAAAATATTCGATGTTATACCCGGCTAAGCTCAGGGTGGTGGCGCTGGACCGTGTTCATTTTTTCCAGAACCCGGAGGAGGCTATGCACTGGCTAGATACCAATACTAAGAAAATTGGCGTGGATCGGAGCCGATGAGACTGACGCTGAGACTTCGTCACTCATTTGTTTATACCCCCTGATGGTGATTTTTGAACTTGTCTTACAGAATGCACCCAAAAGTTTGAAATAGTGTGCTCGGCGGCGCAAAGAATATTTCATGTTGATAGCGGTGGGAGGGGGAGAGATGGACTGCAAGGGGCTCAGTTCTAGGTTGTATCAAGAGCTCTCAGTTCTCATACAGAGAAAGAAAGTTTGTACTAGTTGAATTCTATTGAGTTTTAGATGGGGAAGTTGGGAAAGGGGGATGGGAGGGGGTGGGGGGGTGTCGGGGGAGACCTGAAGGAGACTGCTCTAACTCATTGTTTTTTCTCTAGAAAATGGGAGGGGACGTTAATATTATAAGCTGGAATGTTAGGGGGTTAGCGGACGCCACTAAGCGCGCGGCAATATTTCAGTATCTTCTGAAACAGAGGCCCTCGGTGATCTGCCTGCAAGAAACCCACCTAGTGGAGGAAAAAGTTGATATATTACAGAAACGGTGGGTGCGCAAGGCATATCATTCGACGTTCTCTAGTTACGCGAGGGGAGTGTCAGTCTTAATTCACACTAATACCCCATTTGAGGAAGTTGAGGTTAAAATTGATACGGATGGTCAATACGTTTTGCTAGTGTGTAAAATCTTTGACTGTTTAATGTGCATAGTATCATTGTATATACCTCCGCCATACTCTGGAAGGAAGATCCAGGACATATTGGAGGCTATAAGAGGTTGGGATGGGATCCCCCTTCTGGTGGTGGGTGATGTAAACAATATAGCAAATGACCACTGGGACAAGAGTAACCACGCATCACAGCGCAGGGACGGTAATGACACTCCCTTTGGTAACTATCTCAGAGAAATTGGTTGGATTGATTTATGGAGGGTCCGCAATGCCAATACATATTCCTATTCCTGTTACTCGACTACATACGGCTCGATGTCAAGAATTGATGTTGCCTTGGGTAACGATAGGATGAACGAACTGTTAAACGGGGTGGAATATAATCCCAGGATTTTATCAGACCATAGCCCAGTTCGGGTCTCTCTAAAGTTGTCAGGTCAGGTTGGTTTGAGGAGGGCGGGTTGGAAAATTCACCCAGTCTGGCTACAAATTTTGGACATGGCAAAGGTGGGAGTAGAGATAAAGGAATTTTTCAAAATTAATGAAGGGAGCGCGGAATGCCATGTAGTGTGGGACACCATGAAAGCTTATTTAAGGGGAATTTTGTTTAGGGATATCTCAAGACATAAGACAAGGACCAAAGAGCGGGATCAGGGCGTTTTAGAGGAGTTGAAAGCAGCAGAGGCGGCATTGGGGGAACATCGTACCGGGGAATCTCAGAGTCGTATGAGGGCAGCTCAGCAGGAGGTCGATCAGTTATTTTTTAAAAAGGCGGAGAGGTTGAGGGCCTTCCAGAGAGAAACTTTCTACTCGGAGGGGGAGAAAGTGGGGCACTTGCTCTCGGTAGTGGCATCCGCGCAAAGAGACTCTTCACATGTTTACTCTATTAAGACGGAGGAGGGAACGTTGGTTACTCAGGGGGAGCAGATCCTGGAAGTGTTCAGGAAATTTTATGGAAAATTATATACGTCCAGTGTGGAGAAGGGATCCGAGGATATGGAGAGGTACTTGGAAGAAATTGATATGCCCCGGTTGAGTAGAGAGGAGTGTGAATTATTGGAGGAACCGATTGGGGAGGAGGAATTGGGGGTGGCTTTGGCAGGTGTTGCGGGGGGTAAGGCCCCGGGAGCGGACGGCATTCCAGCTGAGGTTTATAAGACCTTGAAAGAAACTCTGTTGGCCAGGCTGGTGGGGGTGTACAATAGCTCGCTGGAAAGAGGGGAGTTGCCTTTGTCGATGAGAGAGGCTATAGTGGTGGTTATCCCTAAGGCTGATAAAGATCCACTGATGCCAGAATCCTATAGACCAATTTCACTATTGACTGCCGATATTAAGATTTTGGCAAAAGCCTTGGCAAATAGGTTGAGTAGGGTGATAGACAAATTGGTGCACCCTGACCAGTCAGGCTTCATGCCTAACAAGTCAACGGCAATCAACCTGAGAAGGTTGTTCTTAAATTTACAAATCCCTTCAGATAATGCTGGCAAACGGGTTGTGGCATCTTTGGACGCCCACAAAGCCTTTGACTGTGTGGAGTGGAGTTATCTGTGGACAGTGTTGGAACGTTTGGGGTTTGGACCTAGGTTCATCTCATGGGTGCGGCTGCTGTATTCTTCCCCGGTGGCAAAGGTAAGGGTGAATGGCGTCCTCTCTGAGACTTTCTCTTTGTCTAGGGGGACTAGACAGGGCTGTCCTTTGTCCCCACTGCTTTTTGCCCTGGCGGTGGAACCCCTTGCTGCAAAAATTAGAGGTTCCCGGGAGGTGAGGGGATTTATGTACGGGGATTCGGAAGAGAAGGTAGCGTTATACGCAGATGATATTTTGCTCTTCTTGGAGGATTCGGGGGAGTCCCTGACAGGGGCGGAGGCCATTATTGAAGAATTTGGGAGCTACTCTGGCCTGAGAATCAATTGGGAAAAGTCCAATATGATGTTAGTGGATGGGGATTATGAGAATAGTGCTATGAGGGAATCTCATGCAAAGTTGAGGTTGGTGGATAAATTTAAATATTTGGGGATTCAGATTGCGTTGCCTCTGACGAGTTTTGAGGAACTAAATTTGGCGCCACTATTGCGGAAGATACGTATTAAGGTTCAGGCGTGGAAAAAGTTACACTTATCGGTCATTGGTAGAATAAATCTAATAAAGATGATTGTGATGCCGCAACTTCTCTACGTGCTGCACAACTCCCCTATATGGATATCGCAGAATAGATTTCGGAGGATTAGATCTCTATTTGGCGAGCTGATTTGGGGAGGGAAAAGTCCTAGATTTAAACAGGAAATCCTACAAAGACCAAAGACGGAGGGGGGAGTGGCACTGCCCAACCCATGGTTATATTTTTTGGCTTCACAATGTCAGCATTTTAGGGGATGGGGTGTGGAATCGGGTTGGGAGCGGACACCCTGCAGTCTGAGGAAACTGATTGGGTCAAGGGTACTAGTTGAGGGTTTGGAGGGTGGGCATTTCCGAGAGAAGGGGACTAAATTTTGCACTGTTAGGCTCATCCATAAGGTTTGGGACAAAGTTAAAGGAATTAGGGGTGTGAGGGCACTTACTAGGTTTTCGCCCATATGGAATAATTGTCTCTTGCAGGAGTTTAGACAGATGGAGGGATTCCATGTTTGGAAGGGAGCGGGAATTTCTCGGATAAGCCAAATTTTGCACCAAGGTAGAATTAAGAATTTTGAAACACTACAGGAGGAATTTCAGCTGCCAAGCTCTGAATTGTACCAATACAACCGCATCTCTCATGCATATCGGGCACAATGTAAGAAGGGGCCTATGGAGATCCAGGTGGATCTAATGCTAGATTTTATCCTCATAGGGGAAGGCACGAAGGGGGTGATCTCAGGAATATATGAATTTCTTCTATTTTCCTTTTTAGAGGGGCACCCTATCAGAGCTAGAGCAAAGTGGGAGGCAGACCTGGGGGTGATTGACGGCGATCAGTGGGACTCAATATTGGAATACGTGCCCAGGATCTCGATGAGTGAGCCTGGGAGGCTGTCAAAGCTGTTGGTCATTCATAGGGCTTATAGAACTCCGGACATGTTGTATAAAGCTGGTCTAAGACCTAACTCCGAATACCCTAGGTGCTCGCAGTCCGAGGCGGGTATCCTCCATATGATGTGGCAGTGCCCCAGGTTATCCTCGTTTTGGATCGTGGTGCTAAATAAAGTGGGACTAACATACAAATGTTCGATACCACGATATCCTTTGGTATGCATATTGGGTTACGTAGAGGAGATTGTAACTGATAACTCGTACAAAACAGTCATTGCAAGATTGCTGTTTATTGCTCGAAAGTTGATCGCTAAGTTTTGGATAAGGGTAGAGCCACCAACGAGAAGAGATTTCATGACACAAGTGGACTATATCGTGGCATTGGAGAAGAGCATTTATTCTAAAAGAAACAAGATGGACCTTTTCAACAAGTTGTGGAATCCTTGGCTCAAGTCGGCGTGATCTGGAGATTGTTTTCTAGTTTTTTGGGTACTCTGCCCCCGTGGGAGCAGTATTGACATGACACCTTCTTGTTCTTGGTTAAGGATAGACGTTTGGGAGGATCGGAGTGGTTCTTCTTGGGTCTCCGGGGATGGGGGGGAGGGGAGGGGAGGGAAGCTGGTTTGGGATTAAAAAGTTTATTGAAAATGCAGAACATATGTATGTACTGTTTACAGTAATGTAATCTACTTATATTTTTCTTACTGTTTAATAAAAATATTTGATTAAAAAAAAGATTAGCGAAATTAGGATTATTTAGTCTAGAAAAAAGACGACTGAGGGGCGATCTAATAACCATGTATAAGTATATAAGGGGACAATACAAATATCTCGCTGAGGATCTGTTTATACCAAGGAAGGTGACGGGCACAAGGGGGCATTCATTGCGTCTGGAGGAGAGAAGGTTTTTCCACCAACATAGAAGAGGATTCTTTACTGTTAGGGCAGTGAGAATCTGGAATTGCTTGCCTGAGGAGGTGGTGATGGCGAACTCAGTCGAGGGGTTCAAGAGAGGCCTGGATGTCTTCCTGGAGCAGAACAATATTGTATCATACAATTATTAGGTTCTGTAGAAGGACGTAGATCTGGGGATTTATTATGATGGAATATAGGCTGAACTGGATGGACAAATGTCTTTTTTCGGCCTTACTAACTATGTTACTGTGTTACTATGTATTATTTAATACTAGTTCGTTCTCCTGTTCTAAACCGTACCCTAAGTCTCCTGAAGGGAAATATGCTACTGTTGTTTTTGGGTTAGCTTCGGACCCGTTCAATCGAAGCTGGTGGCAGCGATAGTGTGCAGGCTTTTGGGGTGATGTTGTAGCGACTGCGGCGTTGATAATAATTGTTCCTGCCTGAGTGGGAGTAGTTTATCGCGTCGCTGCAGCATGCCCAATAGCCAGTACATAGCAGGCAGCCTTTCTGGCGACTAATTACCCAGGGTGCAGTACCTAATCTGACCTGAGAGTAAGGGGGGCGCCAGAGAGCTGCAAGTTTTAAGTGGAACTGTAAGCGGGATATACATAAATCCCTACAGTTTGTGGTATATTGAAGAGCAGTGGGATACCTCGAATAAGCCCCTGCTGTAAACTAAGAGGTCAATAGCCTTGTGTGTGTTTTTTCATCACATTGTGGAGTGGAGGGATAACTAAGATAAGCCCTCCTGCACATGTGATAGCCGTCTGTTGGCCCAAAGTCACCCCGATCCGTGACGTAGGGGTGACGGTCACGGTGTGAATCGTGACAAGTTGGTGGCAGCGGTCAGGGAATCCTGACAGGGGGGCGCCAGAGAGCTGCAAGTTTTCAAGCGGAACTGTAAAGCGGGATATACATAAATCCCTGCAGTTCTTGTTATATTGCAGAGCAGTGGGATAACTAAAATAAGCCCCTGCTGTAAACTAAAAGGTCAATAGCCTTGTGTGTGTTTCATCACAGTGTAGCAGTGGAGGGATAACTAAGATAAGCCCCCCTGCACATGTGATAGCCGTCTGTTGGCCTAAAGTCACTCCGATCCGTGATGTAGGGGTGACAGTCACGGTGTGAGTCGTGACAGACTAACTCCTGAAACACCGCTGGCGAGTTACTCAGCCCAAAAAGCATTAACCGGTATTCGTAGTGACCGTGACAAGTGTTGAAAGCGGTCTTCCACTCATCCCCGGAACGAATCCTAACAAGATTGTAGGCTCCTCGGCGGTCCAACTTCGTGAAGATCCTGGATCCGCGAAGACTTTCGAAGAGCTCTGGAGAGGCAGAGGATACTTATTCTTCACTGTGATGGCATTGAGACCTCGATAGTCGATGCAGGGACGCAAAGACCCATCCGCCTTTTTTACGAAGAACCCCGCACCAGCAGGGGAGGAGGATTTCTGGATGAACCACCGGGCTAGGTTCTCCTTGATGTAGTCGAAATAGCTTTAGTCTCGAAAGCGACAGAGGGTAAATCCGGCCTCTGGGAGGAGTAGAACCTGGAATGAGATCGATGGGACAGTCCTATGACCTGTGTGGTTGTAGTCTCTGCCTCACGTTTGTCGAACACGTCCACAAAGGACCAGTAGGCTGAAGGTAACCTGGGTAGGACTGCAAGAGGTCGCAGAGTTTGACCTGGCTGCACAGGAGTGAGACAGTGATGATGGCACGACTGAACCCAGCGAAGGACGTCTCCAGTCTTCCAATCCAGAACCGGTTTGTTGATGTGAAGCCAAGGAAGACCTAGCAGGAATGAAGGAGAAAGGTTTGGTAGTGCATAGAAAGTGATCCTCTCCTTATGGAGAGCCCCAATCTGAAGTTCCACCTCCTCTGTGACGCCTAGGATAGAATCTTGCATAGGTCTTCCAAACACGGAGGTGATGAGATGAGGATGCTACAAAGGAACAACAGAAATGCCAACCGATGAACCACAGCTTGCTGCACAAAGTTACCTGCAGAACCGGAATCCAAGTATGCCGTCTCAGAAAATCTTCCGCCTCCTACCAACACCTGTATAGACAAAGTAAGCGGTAGAGAGATATCACTCTCACCTATGAAAAGGCCTCTCTTACCTGACCTAGGCGGAGAAGTTTTCTGGCATCTTGGGACATCGGCGGCGAAAATGTGCAATATAGGCATAGCTTTTTGGCAAACCTCTCCTCACATTATCGTTCATCCAACTTGATGCGGTCAACCTCCATCGGTTCGGGAACCAGAGTTGGAACTAGAACAGATGGGATGAGGGGGCTTTGGAAAGATGGAGCTAGACGAGGAAGCAGTCTCTCAAGGGTTCTTTCCTTGGTCTGTTCCTGAAGGTGGAGATCAATACGGATGGTGAGAGAGATTTAGTAATCCAAGGTATCGGGTAGCTCTTGGACCGCCAATACATCCTTAAGTCTTCCTAATAGCCTTCGTTGGAAGACTCCAATCAAAGGTTCATCAGTCCACTGTAACTGAAGCCAGGGTACGGAACTGGATGGCATACTGACCGATCAACAGAGAACCCTGTTGTAGGTTGGAGAGCCTCCATTGCTGACGCACTCATCCCGACTCGTCAAAGATCTTGTAGAAGGTGCCCAGCAAGCCTAGGAGATGAGACACAATGGGATCATTACGCTCGAGTAAGGGATTAAACCATGCCAAGGCTTCTCCCTCCAAGTGGGAAGCTAGGAATGCCACTTAAGCTTCGTCTGTTGGATACTGCTGGAGCAATAACCGGAAATGTAGCTGGCACTGGTTGAGAAATCCCCTGCACAACTTGAGATCACCAGAGTACTGAGTGGATTTGGAGAGACGAGGAGATGGGCTGGATGCAGTGGCCACTGCCGGATCAAGCACAGGAACAGAGACCGGAGCGGCAGATGTTTGTATGTATGTTGGTGAGGCGCTCTTCCTCATAAGTCATGAAATTCAGCATCCGGGTTTGCATTTCACGTTGCCAGACAAGTTCCTGATATAAATCCGCAAATTGGGTAGCATTGGTGGGTTTGGCAGCCTGAAGAGAACTGAGAACGGGCATCTAGTGTCTGCATGATAGTTACCAATTGGTCCTGACTTTCTCGAAGACTGGCTAGTTCCCTTTGGGCAGAGAATCGGTATCAGCGGGGTTAATGCCCTGGGCAAAATCTGTCACACCTAGGCAGGCGGAATGAGGTTAGTGAACCCACTGGACCACATAGGACTGTATGGAAGCTGAACCCTAGGAACCAGCTGGACAAGGACGTCACATAAATTGCAAAGCTTTATTTAGGATGACAAACAAGAGAACCCTCCAGTGAGAGCCCCCTGGACCGAAACACGGAATTCCGAGGGAGTACCAGCAAGCAAACCCCTTAACAGGGATTTTCCCGGCACAACCAAGGAAGCTCAAGTGAAACAGTTCCAAGATCAGAGGGCCAGACCCAAGAGGAATAGTGAAACAGAGGAAAAGGGGCGAGAGGACCTGGGAACCAGAGGAGAAGAAGCAGATGGTCCAGAGGATACCGTCAGTCCGCAGGCAGATGGTAGGAAGGCGGGACCGCAGAACTAGGAGAAAACACTGAGTATTATTACAAGACAAGACCAGGCTGAATAAGCAGGCGCTGGCCAGGGACCTGAGAACGGCAACCGAGAAACAAGCACAAAGTTGCTTAGGCACCTCCCAAAGGAAGTGAGGACCTTAAATATACACAGATCTCTCAGCGATTGACTGAGAATTGATTACAGGAAAAACGATGCACTGGCCACCAAAAGTCTAGCAGTGACTTTCCTTGTGGTAGTAACCCCAGGATGGCCACTTATACTGAATCATGAAATTCCTGTAACACCCGCAATCTTGGGTACACAGGCACAAATAATTTGGACCTTGGGGAAGTAGAAGGAGCCAATGACTGGGCTTTACGAATCTCTTCTTCCAACTCCGAGGTTACCATAGACACCACAATACCCTGAGGAATAATGGAGGATGGAGGTTCTGGATGAGAAATGGAATCTAGACTATGAGATCAAGCATCCACTTTCACATTCTTAGACCCTGGCCTGAATGTAATAGAAAAATTAAATTGAGAGAAATAAAAAGACCATCTAACCTGTCTAGGAGTTAACCTTTTTAGCCAATTCAATATAAGCTGAACAGGCAGGAACAATAATTATCAACACCGCTGTCGCTGCAAAGATTGACTATCGCACAGAACAAAGTATGCTGCCACCAGCTCCGATTACACAAGGGTTAATGGGTCCAGAGCCAACCCAAATCAGTTGCGTAATTCACTTCCGAGGAAGCTACAGTTCGTTCATAGAGCATTAAGAGACAGAGACAGCTAGTAAATTATATATTTTACTCCATAAAAAGTTAGGCAGTGTTTACAGAGTACAAAACCTATTATAAAGAAGAAGAAATCATATGTACATTGCAATTACAAATAAAATGAGGATTAAAATAGAATAGAACACTTACAGGTCGTTGTATCATGACATCATCATGGTGGCCATGTGCTCAGGAGTTACATCAAGGTGCATCATCAGGACAGCTTACAGGGCTGCTGTTAGCTCACTTCCTGGACCAAGACTAAAGCACAACTCCGCCGGCGTAAAGATATGCCCTCTCGTCGTGACATCACTAAGTGGGCTGAGTAATGATATGCACCCATTTCTCAGAATTTAGGTTCTTGAGTCCATCTAGCAAAGGCATTCCTGAGTGAGAAGGGAGGGGGAACAAGTGGCTAGAGGGGATTGGTCATCTGCATTTTAAAAGCCACACCCTGCTCACACATTAGTTTCAAGTTGCACCGCGTATCTGCCATAGGGCTTTGTTTGTGGTATGTGCGATTGCAGAGGGGGGAGAGAGAAGAGGGGGTCGAAGCTGCAGTGTGGGTCTGACATGGTACTTTCTAGATCTAATCTCACACTATGACATTTTTACATTATCGTGACATAAGCCCCTGATGGCGGTGGCCTCAGCTTATATACGAAAAAGTAGGTGACAGATTCCCTTTAATAAATTTTCTATAATAGTTGGCGAATCCCAGAAAATGCTGCAAAGCCTTAAGATCACGAGGTTGAACCCAATCAATTATAGCCGGCACCTTCCCCGGATCCATCTTAAACCCTTCTGCTGAAAAGATAAACCCCAAGAAAGATCTCATGCACAGAAAAAAAAACGCATTAATTTAGCAAACAGAGTTCTCCCTCAATCTCTGTAACGCAACACGGACATGTTCCTGATGAGTTTCCAAGTCTGGCCAGAAAATTAGAATGGAGTCGAGGTAAATCACAACATATCTTCCAATGCAATCAGAGAAAATATCAGTCATCAAATTTTGATACACAACAAGTGCATTAGATAATCTAAAAGGCAGGACGAGTTTTTCAAACCGACTCTGACATTAAAAACTCAGTTTTCCACTCATCACCCTTCCGGATGGGTATCAAATTGTAAGCCCCTCTAAGATCAAGTTTTGAAAACACCCTGGACCCCAGAAGCTGATTATATAGGTCAGGGATGAGTGGAAGTGCGTAGGTATTGTTAACAGTGATTGTCACAATAATGTAAAAATGCCATAATGTGAGATTAGTTCTAGAAAGTACCATGTCAGAGACAAAAACACACACACACACACACACACACACACACACACACACACACACACACACACACACACATACACACTGCAGTTTCAACCCCCCTTTCTCTCCCTCTGCATTCACTCATACAACAATCAAAGCCCTATGGCAGATACTGTGCAACTTGATAACAATGTGTGGGCATTTCATGGCTTTTAAACTGTAGGTAACCAATCCCGTAAAGCCACCCGGTCCCCCTCCCCTTTCCCAAGGAATGCCTTTGTCTGGGGAGTGAAAAAACGGAAATAGTAGAGAGAGGGTGCATGTCATTTCTCAGCCCACTCAGTGATGTCACGACAAGAGGGCATATCTTTACCCCTGCTGAGTTGAGGGAGAGAGTTGGTCCAGGAAGCGAGCTAACAGCTCAGCAAAGCTGTGCTCATGCATCTGGATATATTGAAGCCCTTTCTCCTCCATAGCACACGGCCAGTCACAAGCTGAAATGATCAGAACGCTTTGTAAGTCTTTTTACATTTTAATCCTTATTTTATTTGTAATTGCAATGTACACATGATTTTGTCTTCTTTATAATCTTTTTATACCTAGTAAACACTCCCTACCTTTTTATGGAGTAAAATATATAATTTACTAGCTTATCTCTTCATGCTCTATAAACGAACTGTCGCGTCCTCTGAAGTGAATTACACTACTGATTTGGGTTGGCTCCGGACCCGTTAACCTTTGGTGGAATCGGAGCTGGTGGCAGCATACTTTGTTCTGTACGATTGGGAATATTTGTAGTGACGGCGGCATTGATAATTATTGTTCCCGCCTGTGTGGGAGTAGTTAAATCGCCCTCGCTACAGCGTGCCCAATAGCCAGTACATAGCAGGAAGCCATCCTGGTGACTAATTATCTTAGGTGCAGTACCTAATCTGACCTGAGGGTAAAGGGGGTGCCAGAGAGCTGCAAGTTCCAAACCAAAACTGGGAAGTGGGATATCGATAAATCCCTTTAAGAAGGAACCAGGGGCAACCAAACCATCCCGGTTTGTGACAAATTGGTTTGAGTAGTGGGGACGATAAAGATTTCCTCCACAGGATCCCTGACATATTGTTGGCAGCACGGTGTGAACCGTGACAGTGATCTTGTTTGGTTCTCGGAAATCAAGGTAAGGACAGAGACCTCCTCAGCAGTCACCCAGACTTAGACGTTCTCCCTATGACTCAATAGTTTGAGGACGAGTTGGGCAATTCTTACGAAAATATCCAGAGAGACCACAGTGTAGACAGAGTCCGAGATCTTGTCTCCTTCTTCACTCTGCAACGTGAAGACTGGAAACTCTAACCTCGGGTAAATGGACATGCTCCTGGGAAGTATAACCTGTGGCCTGCTGTTCACCATGTCTCTCACGGATTCTGCGGTCCATTCGTATGGCCTGAGTCATGGCCTCTGTCACGATATGATATGGTATGAAATATCATAAGTAGTTCTCTTGCTAGCCTGCGTGGGCTAAGCCCCCCTTCTTGGAGTGATGCTGCAACAGTTTGTAGCTTCAAATTCCTGGCTTTCAACTCCCAAATTCCCCATCACCCCTCGCCAAAGGTATTTACGACTGGCATTTCCTGCAGTGTAAACTCTTTTCGAGCAAGAACTGGATTCTAAGTCGCTTGAATGCAGGGAAGTTCTTTGGTCTGTGTTTGTGAGATATTAGGCACACCGTTTACATTACGAATACAAAAATATATATTGTTAGAGTCCATCGGAGGATCTATACATCGCTCGAAACACGGGCTTCTAACTCCATCTGGTGAAGAAGTAGGGTTTTCTCGGTAAATATGTATCCCAGATAGGACATATTTGATCTCATTAGAATGCCCACGTTAATCCGAGATGAATGCTGGGTTTATGACTATGACATGTTTTGTAGCGAAGTTATAGAAATTAGAGAAAATAGTTTAAAGTTTAGTTAGACTGAAGAGGTAGGAGGGACGAGGTGATCCAACCCCTTTCTGGGATGTTACAGGCTGAAGTTATAACTGTCTGCCCAGATCCCCAGCTCATTCTTCTTCTTGACTTCTGCTCTCCTCCTGAAGCCAGCAGCACGTCCAATGAGCTGGGACGTATGGTTGCCTGCCATGCTTTGAACATGTGAGTGTTACCTTTTCTCATTTAATCCCTGTTTATTTCATAATTACCCTTGTACATATTTGCAATTGTCTCATTTGTAACATCTTTATAAAATATTTTTGATAAAGCACTGCCTAATTTTTTATGGGATATAATATTATATGTTAGTTCATTCTCCATGCTCTAAAAACCGTACCCTAAGTCTTCTGAAGGGAAATACGCTACTGTTGTGTTGGGTTAGCTTCGGACCCGTTTAATCGAAGCTGGTGGCAGCGATAGTGTGCTGACTTTTGGGGTTATGTTGTAGCGACTGCGGCATTGATAATTATTGTTCCTGCCTGAGTGGGAGTAGTTTACCGCGTCGCTGCAGCGTGCCCTATAGCCAGTACATAGCAGGCAGCCTGTCGGGCGACCAATTACCCAGTGTGCAGTACCTAATCTGACCTGAGAGTAAGGGGGGCACCAGAGAGCTGCAAGTTTTAAGTGGAACTGTAAGCGGGATATACATAAATCCCTGCAGTTTGTGGTAAATTGAAAAGCAGTGGGATACCTAAAATAAGCCCCTGCTGTAAACTAAGAGGTCAATAGCCTCGTGTGTGTTTCATCACATCGTGGAGTGGAGGGATAACTAAGATAAGCCCCCCTGCACATGTGATAGCCGTCTGTTGGCCTAAAGTCACCTCGATCCGTGACGTAGGGGTGACGGTCACGGTGTGAATCGTGACAAATTGGTGACAGCGGTCAGGGGATCCCTGACAGCCTCCATCAGAGAACAAGGGGCGTCTTGGAGAACCAGGGCATCCCTGAGTGATTCGGAAAGTCCTCTTTGGAACTGGCACCTGAGAGCAGTATTGTTCCATAGATCTTTGGTGGACCACTGCCGAACCTCGGTACAGTAGTCCTCAGATGTGTGACAACCCCAAACCCGCCTGTCTGTCGGGTTCGTTATAGATCAAACCTACACTATAGAAAAATGCATCAACAAAAAAACGTTCTGGGGCTTGTGACGACAGAGAAAATGCCCTGGTCTGAGGACCCCCTTGCAGTAGGAACATGATTATTCCCACCCACTGGAACTCCTCCCCTGACGACCAGGGACACAGGGTGAAAAATAACTTACAGCTTTTCCTGAATACCCTAATCTGGTCTTTCTCTCTTGAAAATTTATCAGGGAGGGATATCACATGTTCGGGAGGGACCAACTGTAGATCAGAGGGTACTGATGTCACAGCCACTGCCGGCAGTGGGGGGCTATATGGAGTCTGCATCAAGTTATTTATCTGACCCTGCAATTGATATTACAATGACTCCAGACTCTGGCAATCCTTTGCCAGATCCTGAGTCATCTGCATCAAATTCGCCACCTGGTCACAAAGCGTCTGAACAGGATCCATTCCGGCGAAAAAGAAAAACCTATGGGCCAGACATAATGTGAATGCTAGTCACTTCTCACGGTCAAGCCGTGAGTCAGAGTGGTCAAGGAGTCCAAGGTCAGAAGCCAGGAGGGTATGTCATAAACAGTAGGAAGAGACAAAAGTGTAGTCAGGTAACGTTCCAAGGTCAGTGTATCGGGAGGATAACGGATCAGAGCTGAAGGGGTTAAACAGGTGGATGGTCAGAACGAAGTCCAAGGTCAGGCAACAGATCAAGCATACAGAACTCAAGGCACAGGGCAGCACAAACCTCACAGGCTGAATGTACATCTGGCAAAGTTCTAGTAGAGACAGCTCAGTTAAGAAGCATGGCAATGGGCTTCGTATCAGATTGGATCGTCGAGCTGTCAATCAATACACTGACAGTTTAAGCACACCCCTATACCAGATTGGACGGCTGAGCTGTCAGTAACTGCATCCCAAAGGCCCTCATGGGTGGAGCCGTGACAGATATAATGGTGTCCAGTATGGAGTATGCTTTATATACACAGTGTAATACGCGGGATATAATGGTGTCTAGTATGGAATATAGTCTGGATACACAGTTTAATACACGGGATATAATGGTGTCCAGTGTTCAGAGTATACAGCGTGTAGTATATGGGATTTCATGGCCCGGGTGCAGCAGTACATGATATGAGGCTGCTGTTATATCTCGCCTCTTCTTTCTCCTGCAGACTCCACTCAGTGGTGAATGTGATGGACGATATCCTTGCCCGCTTCTGTGGATCCACGCCCTCTGACCCGCTGCCTGTTTGGGTTCGGGGACATGTCGGCGTCTGCTTCAATCAACTCATCATCAGCTGCATCCCTCACATTCTACTGGCTTTGAGCAGCGCATGTCATGCCGGAGCGCCCAGGTGAGAGCTCTGTGCTTACTGACTGCCATGTACTCTAGAGAGGAGGCGGGAGGAAGGGAGGTCATGTCTCTGGAGTGCAGGCTGTAGAAAGGGAGGTCGAGTCTCGAGAGGAAGAAGGGAGGTCGGGTTTCCAGAGAGGGGGCGGGAGGAAGGAAGGTAGGGTTTCAAGAAAGGCGGTAGGAGGAAGGGGAGGACAGGTTTTCAGAGAGGAGGTGGGCGGAAGGTAGGATGGAAAGCAGAGAGGAGGCGGGAAGTTGGGTCTCCATAGAGGAGGCTGTAGGTTGGAGGTCCGGAGGGGAGGCTGAAGGTCTGGGGTCCGGAGAGGAGGCTGGAGGTCATGGGTCCGGAGAGGAGGCTGGAAGTCGTGGGTCCGGAGAGGAGGCTGGAAGTCGTGGGTCCGGAGAGGACACTGGAGATCTGGGGTCCGGAGATGAGGCTGGAGGTTGGGTGTCTGGTCTAGGTTTCCAGAGAGGAGGGAGAAGGACGAAAGGTTAGGTTTTCAGAGAGGAGGGAGAAGGAAGGGAGGTTAGGTTTCCAGAGAGGAGGGAGAAGGAAGAGAGGTTAGGTTTTCAGAGAGGAGGGAGAAGGAAAGGAGGTTAGGTTTCCAGAGAGGAGGGAGAAGGAAGGGAGGTTAGGTTTCCAGAGAGGAGGGAGAAGGAAGGGAGGTTAGGTTTCCAGAGAGGAGGGAGAAGGAAGGGAGGTTAGGTTTCCAGAGAGGAGGGAGAAGGAAGGCAGGTTAGGTTTCCAGAGAGGAGGGAGAAGGAAGGAAGGTTAGGTTTCCAGAGAGGAGGGGGAAGGAAAGGAGGTTAGGTTTCCAGAGAGGAGGGAGAAGGAAGGGAGGTTAGGTTTCCAGAGAAGATGGAGAAGGAAGGGAGGTTAGGTTACCAGAGAGGAGGGAGAAGGAAGGGAGGTTAGGTTTCCAGAGAGGAGGGAGAAGGAAGGGAGGTTAGGTTTCCAGAGAGGAGGGAGAAGGAAGGGAGGTTAGGTTTCCAGAGAGGAGGGAGAAGGAAGGGAGGTTAGGTCTCCAGGGATGAGGCTGGTGGAAGGGAGGTCAGGTCTCCAGAGATGAGGCTGGTGGAAGGGAGGTCATGTTCATTAGTAAGGAGGCAGCTGGAAGTTTTGGAGATTTGGCCTACTTCATGTAGATGGCTGCTCCACTGACTGGCGGTGTTGTCTTCTAGACGCGGCTCCTCTGGCTTCTCCTCTTCTGCCTGGCTGTGCAGGACGTTCATCTCCCTTGTGGTTTCATGTCTGTGTATAGCTGATTTAGTCCTCGGAGCCCTGTTTCCTCGTGAAGTTACCACCAGTTCGGAGGTCCTCTCCAGCAGCGTGTCCTTCTTGGCATGGACCAGTCACTTCCTATCACTCCTGCATCTCCGGAAGTCCTGCTATGTGGATTCCCGGGGACCTCTGAGTCTGACAGCTCCGGTCGTCTTGGTGGCCCCGTCCGTGGTGATCACGATGGTGTGGCTGTGTACGGAGGGTGCGGTGAGGTCACCTCTGGACTGGGTGTTGGTCTCCCGCTTTTCTCTCTCATGTCTTCGCCTCTTCTGTATCATTGTGTATTTTTGCACCGTTCTCGTACGTCCTCCTCGCCTTCCCTCTCGGGGCACCGGCTCAATCAATGATGTCAGTGAATATTCTCCTTTGGTTGTCTCGTTCCCCTCTGACAATGATGAAGAAGCAGCAGAGGACGGTGAGAGCTGGTTGTCGCGCTTCTTCTATTTTTGGATGCAGCCGCTCCTGTGGAGAGGGGCAGGCGGAGGACTGAAGCGCCCGCAGGATGTTTGTCTCCTGCCCCATCATCTCCAGACATGGAGGATCCGCAGGGACATCTCTACTTGTCCCAGAGCACCACACCTCCTCTGGGTGTTGCACTCCTGTTTCGGGGCTCATTACTATTCCTTGGGGTTCCTGAAGCTGGTGTCTTGTGCTCTCTCCTTCATGGGGCCTATCCTGCTGAATCTTCTGGTGAATTTCATGGAGACAAGAGCCGAGGCTCTGAGCTGGGGAGTGCTTTACACCACCGGACTCTTCGCTACCGGACTCCTCGGTGCTGTTGTGCAGAATCAGTTCACACATCAGATTAACAAGCTAATGCTGTCAGTTCGGGCATCGGTGCTCATCAGCGTCTACCAGAAAACTCTACATGGAGAGGGAACCGGCCTGGCCACATTTTCCCCAGGGGAAGTAATCAACTTCATGAGCACAGACGCTGATCGGATATCTAATTTCTGCCGCAGCTTCCATGAACTCTGGAGCCTCCCGCTGCAGTTCTCAGTCACTCTCTACCTCTTATACCAGCAGGTGGGCATCGCCTTCCTTGGGGGGGTGGGCCTGGCACTGCTTCTGGTGCCCCTCAACAAGGTGGTCGCCGGACGAATCCTGAAGAACAACAAAGAAATGCTGCAACATAAAGATGCCCGGGTCAAGGTAACGCAATATATGATGTCACTGCGGTATAATATAACAGATCTGGGGAGCGGTGATGTCACTGCTGTATAATATGACTGTCACACCGCCGCTGCCCCGGTTCTCTTCTGTGTCACCGCTGCTGCCTCGGGTGCCTCCTCATACTTACCATTCCACGGCATCCCGGCGCGCTTCTGGTTCTGCAGCTGCTTCCGGTCTCCTGCGCGTTCGTCCCTCCTCTGTCCTCGGGTGCACGTGCGCTCCAGATCCCACTGCGCACGCGCGCACAGCGTTCACTGATTCGGCCGCTCCCTTCACTCCTCTCTATGCCTCTGGAGGACTCTGACCCGGAAGGTACGCTGCCGCTCTGCATATCAGGCCGCCTCTTCCGTTTGGCGGTGCCTGACTATCAGTTGTATTTTCAAGTGACTCTGGCCCCCGTGTTCCTCTGCGTTCTCTCCAGTCTCCCTGTGCCTCCGTCTCCTCAGAGTTCCAGTGTGTCTGCATAGTCTTCCAGCCCGTATCGTCACCCTCATCACTGGTTCGTTTCTCTCCTCTCCCTGTGCTCCCCTCTCCTTGTTATTTTAGTCTACGTCCCTGGCTCCGTACCTGTTTCTCCTTTTGATTCTACATAGTAACATAGTAACATAGTTAGTAAGGCCGAAAAAAGACATTTGTCCATCCAGTTCAGCCTATATTCCATCATAATAAATACCCAGATCTACGTCCTTCTACAGAACCTAATAATTGTATGATACAATATTGTTCTGCTCCAGGAAGACATCCAGGCCTCTCTTGAACCCCTCGACTGAGTTCGCCATCACCACCTCCTCAGGCAAGCAATTCCAGATTCTCACTGCCCTAACAGTAAAGAATCCTCTTCTATGTTGGTGGAAAAACCTTCTCTCCTCCAGACGCAAAGAATGCCCCCTTGTGCCCGTCACCTTCCTTGGTATAAACAGATCCTCAGCGAGATATTTGTATTGTCCCCTTATATACTTATACATGGTTATTAGATCGCCCCTCAGTCGTCTTTTTTCTAGACTAAATAATCCTAATTTCGCTAATCTATCTGGGTATTGTAGTTCTCCCATCCCCTTTATTAATTTTGTTGCCCTCCTTTGTACTCTCTCTAGTTCCATTATATCCTTCCTGAGCACCGGTGCCCAAAACTGGACACAGTACTCCATGTGCGGTCTAACTAGGGATTTGTACAGAGGCAGTATAATGCTCTCATCATGTGTATCCAGACCTCTTTTAATGCACCCCATGATCCTGTTTGCCTTGGCAGCTGCTGCCTGGCACTGGCTGCTCCAGGTAAGTTTATCATTAACTAGGATCCCCAAGTCCTTCTCCCTGTCAGATTTACCCAGTGGTTTCCCGTTCAGTGTGTAATGGTGATATTGATTCCCTCTTCCCATGTGTATAACCTTACATTTATCATTGTTAAACCTCATCTGCCACCTTTCAGCCCAAGTTTCCAACTTATCCAGATCCATCTGTAGCAGAATACTATCTTCTCTTGTATTAACTGCTTTACATAGTTTTGTATCATCTGCAAATATTGATATTTTACTGTGTAAACCTTCTACCAGATTCTGCCTTGCCTTTCCCATTCTCTTTTTAGTACCAGCTGCCGTAGCAGTAGTCTCCCCAGGGCTTGCTCCTAACGCTCCCTGTATAGGGGGTGGTCCAACTAGTCCCCTCGCCCAGGGGAGGTTCGCTGTTGCGGTCCAGCGGATCACCCTTTGTTGTCTCCAGCTTTCGGCGTTAAAATAACTGATATCTGGGGAGCGGTCATGTCACTGCTGTATGATATAACTGAGATCTGGGGAGCGGTCATGTCACTGCTTTATAATATAACTGAGATCTGGGGAGCAGTCATGTCACTGCTGTATAATATAACTGAGATCTGGGGAGCGGTCATGTCACTGCTGTATAATATAACTGAGATCTGGAGAGCGGTCATGTCACTGCTGTATGATATAACTAAGATCTGGGGAGCGGCCATGTCACCGCTGAATGATATAACTGAGATCTGGGGAGCGGTCATGTCACTGCTGTATAATATAACTGAGATCTGGGGAGCGGTCATGTCACTGCTGTATAATATAACTGAGATCTGGAGAGCGGTCATGTCACTGCTGTATAATATAACTGAGATCTGGGGAGCGGTCATGTCACTGCTGTATAATATAACTAAGATCTGGGGAGCGGTCATGTCACTGCTGTATAATATAACTGAGATCTGGGGAGCGGTCATGTCACTGCTGTATAATATAACTGAGATCTGGGGTTATGTCACTTATTGCACTTCTGCAGCTGATGACTGAGCTTCTGTCCGGGATGCGGGTGGTGAAGTTTTACACGTGGGAGCTGCACTTTTCTCGCTGTGTGTCCGGCTTACGGGATCAGGAGCTGCAGAATCTTCGTGCTATTAAGCTGCTGGACGCCGTGTGTGTTTACCTATGGGCGGCTCTGCCTGTGCTCATATCCATCATCACATTTATTACGTATGTGTTACTGGGGCACCAGCTGACAGCCGCTAAGGTGAGTCCCGGGGGCAGGCGATACATCCAACCATCACATGATCCTCCTATCTACTCTCTGTCCGCCCTGACCACTCTCACATTCTTTTTTTCTACTCTCCATCCCCCCTGATCTCGCTCACATTCCCTTCCTCTTTACGGTCACTCCTCGTGATGTCCTCTGGTACTGGCCTCTAATGTTGTACCCGGTCACAGGTCTTCACTTCTTTGGCATTGGTTGGGATGTTAATTATGCCCCTCAATAACGTGCCTTGGGTTCTGAATGGAGTCTTAGAGGCCAAAGTGTCGTTGGATCGAGTGCAGAGCTTCCTTGCGCTACCGGATCAGGACGTGCTGGGCTACTACCAGGCGGAAGGTAAGGCCCGGTGTCTTTTCTTTGCCTTATGTGATCTGATGGTGACTTATCTACTCTGATGTCTTGTTCCCTCAGCTCTTTCCAGAGACAGCGATATCGCACTGGAGATGAGGAATGCGACCTTCACATGGGGGTCAGAGGTCAGTGACGGGCAACATGGACGCCCCACACTACACATTCAGCATCTGTCCGTGAGAAAGGTGAGAACCCCACATGCCCTAAACTCCAGTCACCTTCAGAGCTGTGGTCACTATTCTGATAATTTGACTACTTGTGGTCAGAGGTTTTCGGTGTGACGCTGGGGAGGTTTTCGGTGTAGCGCTCGGGAGGTTTTCAGCATAGCGCGTGCAGGTTCGGAGTGTAGCATGGGGGCGGTTTGGAGTGTAGCGTGGCGGAAGTTCTGGTTGTTGTTACTCCTCTGCTGCCTCGCTTGCAGGGCGCGCTGGTGGCGGTTGTCGGGAAGGTCGGTTGTGGGAAGAGCTCTCTACTGTCAGCAATCACAGGAGAACTCCGCAGGTAATGGCGGCTCTAGTCCGGTGGGGTGCAGGTCCAGGTGCAGGTGGTGACCCACTTGTCGTCTTCTCTCGGCACAGGGTGAGCGGAGACTTATTTGTCGCCCGCCAGGAGTCAGGATTTGGGTTTGTGGCTCAGGAGTCGTGGATCCAGTTTGCTTCCATCCGGGAGAACATCCAGTTTGGGAAGAAATACGAGGAGCATCTGTACCGGGAGGTGCTGGAGTCCTGCGCCTTGACCCCCGACCTCAGCGTGAGTCATGTGACGGGCGCATTAGTGGGGAAGGGGGGGTCATGTCCACGGGTTTGGATTTGGTGGGATCCGGTCTGAGAACCACAGACAAGTGCAGTCACGGTGCTCGTAGATCATCTGCCCCTTTCCCCATGACACCTGCTGCCCCGTTCTCCGTCCTTTCAGAGTTGTCAGATTCTGATCTTATAAGTCCTCAATGCCTCCGTCCTCCTTCATTCCAGATCTTACCTGCCGGTGACCAGACGGAGGTTGGGGAGAATGGTGTGACCCTGAGCGGGGGGCAGAAGGCGCGGGTGAGCCTGGCGCGGGCGGTCTATCAGGTCAGTTTATAACCTGAAAATATGGCGGCAGAGAACAGCGCTACAGGGACACATGACCTCCTCCACCCTCCACAGGACAAAGACATCTACCTCCTGGATGACCCCCTTGCTGCTGTGGACACGGATGTGGCTGCTCACCTCATGGACAGATGCATTCTGGGTATCCTCCGCCACAAGACCCGAATCCTTTGCACCCACCGCACCGAACTTCTGGAGAAGGCAGACGTCATTGTACTGATGGATGACGGCAGGATTGTCTCTACAGGTGGGTGCCCGATGCCTCGCCCTCTGGTCGGACCCAGACTGTTGCTGCACCTTGTAGATGGTCCGGCTGCTAGGTGCTGTGCCCCCCCGGACGGCCTGCTGCCACGCCCTGTGGACAAGTGGTGACTGGGTTACGGGTGCCTTGTGGACAGTCCAATGCCGTGCGGACAAGTGTCTGCTAAGTGCTGTGCCCCCCTGGATGGTCCAATGCCGTGCCCTGTGGACAGATGGCTGCCGGTTTGCTGTGCCCTCTGTAGAGCCGGGTGCTGAACCGTCTGGACAGGTGGCCGCAGGGTTTCGTGTTGTCTGGACAGATGGCAGGCGGGTACAGTGTCCTCTAGACAGTCGGGTGCCCGGTCTGTGGATGGAGCGGTGGCATGCTCTGTAGACAGATGGACGGAGCGGTGATGTGCTCTGTAGACAGATGGTGGACGGAACCGTGACGTGCCCTGTGTACAGATGGTGGATGGAGCGGTGACGTGCCCTGTGTACAGATGGATGGAGCGGTGACGTGCCCTGTAGACAGATGGTGGACGGAGCCGTGACGTGCCCTGTGTACAGATGGTGGATGGAGCGGTGACGTGCCCTGTGGACAGATGGTGGACGGAGCGGTGACGTGCCCTGTGTACAGATGGTGGATGGAGCGGTGACGTGCCCTGTAGACAGATGGTGGATGGAGCGGTGACGTGCCCTGTGTACAGATGGTGGATGGAGCGGTGACGTGCCCTGTGGACAGATGGTGGATGGAGCGGTGACGTGCCCTGTGTACAGATGGTGGATGGAGCGGTGACGTGCCCTGTGGACAGATGGTGGACGGAGCGGTGACGTGCCCTGTGTACAGATGGTGGATGGAGCGGTGACTGTCATGATCCCAATGGCAGGGGATCACTAAAGGACAAGCACAGATACAAACAAGCTCTAGGGCGATGGAACCTGAGCTGACCGCGACCCTGAACCTAACACACAAATAAAAGTAGCCGGGGAACGTGCCTACGATGATCCTAGACGTCTCGCTCCAGCCGAAGATCTAACTTCCCCTATTAGAAGAAACACAGACCTCTCTTGCCTCCAGAGAAATCCCCCACAGAAATAGCAGCCCCCCACATATAATGACGGTGAAATGAGAGGAAAGCACATACGCAGTATGAAAACAGTTTCAGCAAAATGAGGCCCGCTAACGCTAGATAGCAGAGGATACAAAAGTGAACTGCGCGGTCAGCGAAAAACCCTTCAAAAAACCATCCTGAAATTACTTGAACTCATGTGCCAACTCATGGTACATGAGGAGCAATTTCAGCCCACTAGAGCAACCAGCAGCAAGAATCACATATCTGCAGGCTGGACTAAAAACCAAATAAAGCAAAACACCAAAACAGGAAAATCCAAACTTAGCTTGACCAGAAGGTTCTAGGAGCAGGGAGCAGAGGTAACTAGACACACTGGATACATTGATAACCGGCGAGGAAATGCCAGCAAAGCCAGGTTAAATAGGAAACTCCCATATCCTGATGGAACAGGTGGAACCCAGAGACCCAGGAAAGACAAGTCACCCAGTACCATCAGTAACCACCAGAGGGAGCCCAAAAACAGAACTCACAACAGTACCCCCCCCTTGAGGAGGGGTCACCGAACCCTCACGAAAACCACCAGGGCGACCAGGATGAGCCCTATGAAAAGCGCGAACCAAATCATCAGCATGAACATCCGAGGCAACCACCCAAGAATTATCCTCCTGACCATAACCCTTCCACTTGACCAAATACTGGAGTTTCCGTCTGGAAACACGAGAATCCAAGATCTTCTCCACAACATACTCCAATTCTCCCTCCACCAGCACCGGAGCAGGAGGCTCAAGCGAAGGAACAACAGGTACCTCATACTTCCGCAACAACGACCGATGGAACACATTATGAATAGCAAACGATGCCGGGAGATCCAAACGAAACGACACAGGGTTAAGAATTTCCAAGATCCTATAGGGACCGATGAACCGAGGCTTGAACTTAGGAGAAGAGACCTTCATAGGAACAAAACGAGAAGACAACCACACCAAGTCACCAACAAGAAGTCGAGGACCCACGCAGCGACGGCGATTAGCAAACTGCTGAGCCTTCTCCTGGGACAACTTCAAATTGTCCACCACATGACTCCAAATCCGATGCAACCTATCCACCACCATGTCCACTCCAGGACAATCAGAAGGTTCCACCTGACCAGAGGAAAAACGAGGATGAAACCCCGAATTACAAAAGAAAGGAGAAACCAAGGTAGCAGAACTAGCCCGATTATTAAGGGCAAACTCGGCCAGCGGCAAAAAGGTAACCCAGTCATCCTGATCAGCAGAAACAAAACACCTTAAATAAGTTTCCAAGGTCTGATTAGTTCGTTCAGTCTGGCCATTCGTCTGAGGATGGAATGCAGACGAAAAGGACAAATCAATGCCCATCTTAGCACAGAACGTCCGCCAAAATCTAGACACAAACTGGGATCCCCTGTCAGAAACGATGTTCTCAGGAATCCCATGCAAACGAACCACATTCTGAAAAAACAGAGGGACCAACTCAGAGGAGGAAGGCAACTTAGGCAAGGGTACCAGATGAACCATTTTAGAAAAGCGATCACACACAACCCAGATGACGGACATTTTTTGAGAGACAGGGAGATCCGAAATAAAGTCCATGGAAATGTGCGTCCAAGGCCTCTTCGGGATAGGCAAAGGTGACAACAATCCACTGGCCCGAGAACAGCAAGGCTTAGCCCGAGCACAAACCTCACAAGACTGCACAAAAGAACGCACATCCCTCGACAAGGAAGGCCACCAAAAAGACCTGGCCACCAAGTCTCTAGTACCAAATATTCCAGGATGACCTGCCAACGCAGAAGAATGGACCTCGGAGATGACTCTACTGGTCCAATTATCCGGAACAAACAGTCTCTCAGGCGGACAACGATCAGATTTACCCGCCTGAAACTCCTGCAAAGCACGTCGCAAGTCTGGGGAGACAGCAGACAAAATCACCCCATCCCTAAGGATACCAGAGGGCTCAGAATTTCCAAGGGAGTCAGGCACAAAACTCCTAGAAAGAGCATCCGCCTTCACATTCTTTGAACCTGGCAGGTATGAAACCACAAAATTGAAACGAGAGAAAAACAGTGACCAACGAGCCTGTCTAGGATTCAGACGCCTGGCAGACTCAAGGTAAATCAAATTTTTGTGATCCGTCAAGACCACCACACGATGTCTAGCACCCTCTAGCCAATGACGCCACTCCTCAAATGCCCACTTCATGGCCAAAAGTTCCCGATTACCAACATCATAATTCCGCTCAGCTGGCGAAAACTTTCTAGAAAAAAACGCGCATGGCTTCATCACTGAGCCATCGGAGCTTCTCTGTGACAAAACCGCCCCCGCTCCAATCTCGGAAGCATCAACCTCAACCTGAAAAGGGAGCGAAACATCTGGCTGACGCAACACAGGAGCAGAAGAAAACCGGCGCTTAAGTTCCTGAAAGGCCTCCACAGCCGCAGGAGACCAATTAGCAACATCAGCACCCTTCTTAGTCAAATCCGTCAAAGGCTTAACAACACTAGAAAAATTAGTTATAAAACGACGATAGAAATTCGCAAAGCCCAAGAACTTCTGTAGACTCTTAAGAGATGTAGGCTGCGTCCAGTCACAAATAGCCTGAACCTTGACGGGATCCATCTCAATAGTAGAAGGGGAAAAAATATACCCCAAGAAAGAAATCTTCTGGACTCCAAAGAGACACTTTGAGCCTTTTACAAACAAGGAATTGGCCCGCAGGAAAGATATAATTATCTTGACTTGCTGAGCAGGGTCTCCAGAGGAGCGAGATTTCAAAGAAAGAAACAACTTGCAATTGTTCCTAAAATTCAGAAAACGAGATCTATCTCCAGAAAAAAACTCTGGGACAGGAATTCTAGGTTCAGACATAGGAGCATGTACAACAAAATCCTGTATATTTTGAACCTTAGTGGCAAGATTATTCAGGCTGGAAGCCAAACTCTGGACGTCCATGATAAACAGCTGGGCTCAGAGCCATTCAAAGATTAAGAGGAGGAGGAAGTAGCCAGGCTGCAATAAGGCTAGGCAGAAAACTCTGAGGGAAAGAGAAAGAAAAAAAAAAAAAAAAAAACTTCCTCAGACTACTTATCCTCCTACTTCAGCCAATACAATTAACACTTTGTGGGCCGGTTATACTGTCATGATCCCAATGGCAGGGGATCACTAAAGGACAAGCACAGATACAAACAAGCTCTAGGGCGATGGAACCTGAGCTGACCGCGACCCTGAACCTAACACACAAATAAAAGTAGCCGGGGAACGTGCCTACGATGATCCTAGACGTCTCGCTCCAGCCGAAGATCTAACTTCCCCTATTAGAAGAAACACAGACCTCTCTTGCCTCCGGAGAAATCCCCCACAGAAATAGCAGCCCCCCACATATAATGACGGTGAAATGAGAGGAAAGCACATACGCAGTATGAAAACAGTTTCAGCAAAATGAGGCCCGCTAACGCTAGATAGCAGAGGATACAAAAGTGAACTGCGCGGTCAGCGAAAAACCCTTCAAAAAACCATCCTGAAATTACTTGAACTCATGTGCCAACTCATGGTACATGAGGAGCAATTTCAGCCCACTAGAGCAACCAGCAGCAAGAATCACATATCTGCAGGCTGGACTAAAAACCAAATAAAGCAAAACACCAAAACAGGAAAATCCAAACTTAGCTTGACCAGAAGGTTCTAGGAGCAGGGAGCAGAGGTAACAAGACACACTGGATACATTGATAACCGGCGAGGAAATGCCAGCAAAGCCAGGTTAAATAGGAAACTCCCATATCCTGATGGAACAGGTGGAACCCAGAGACCCAGGAAAGACAAGTCACCCAGTACCATCAGTAACCACCAGAGGGAGCCCAAAAACAGAACTCACAACAGGTGACGTGCCCTGTAGACAGATGGACGGAGCGGTGACGTGCCCTGTGTACAGATGGTGGATGGAGCGGTGACGTGCCCTGTGTACAGATGGTGGATGGAGCGGTGACGTGCCCTGTAGACAGATGGTGGATGGAGCGGTGACGTGCCCTGTGTACAGATGGTGGATGGAGCGGTGACGTGCCCTGTGGACAGATGGTGGATGGAGCGGTGACGTGCCCTGTAGACAGATGGTGGATGGAGCGGTGACGTGCCCTGTGTACAGATGGTGGACGGAGCGGTGACGTGCCCTGTGTACAGATGGTGGATGGAGCGGTGACGTGCCCTGTAGACAGATGGATGGAGCGGTGACGTGCCCTGTGTACAGATGGTGGATGGAGCGGTGACGTGCCCTGTGTACAGATGGTGGATGGAGCAGTGACGTGCCCTGTGGACAGATGGTGGATGGAGCGGTGACGTGCCCTGTAGACAGATGGTGGATGGAGCGGTGACGTGCCCTGTGTACAGATGGTGGATGGAGCGGTGACGTGCCCTGTAGACAGTTGGTGGATGGAGCGGTGACGTGTCCTGTAGACAGATGGACGGAGCGGTGACGTGCCCTGTGTACAGATGGTGGATGGAGCCGTGACGTGCCCTGTGGACAGATGGTGGACGGAGCGGTGACGTGCCCTGTGGACAGATGGTGGATGGAGCGGTGACGTGCCCTGTGTACAGATGGTGGATGGAGCGGTGACGTGCCCTGTAGACAGATGGTGGATGGAGCGGTGACGTGCCCTGTGTACAGATGGTGGACGGAGCGGTGACGTGCCCTGTAGACAGATGGTGGATGGAGCGGTGACGTGCCCTGTGTACAGATGGTGGATGGAGCGGTGACGTGCCCTGTGTACAGATGGTGGATGGAGCGGTGACGTGCCCTGTGTACAGATGGTGGATGGAGCGGTGACGTGCCCTGTGTACAGATGGTATACGGAGCGGTGACGTGCCCTGTGTACAGATGGTGGATGGAGCGGTGACGTGCCCTGTGTACAGATGGTGGATGGAGCGGTGACGTGCCCTGTGGACAGATGGATGGAGCGGTGACGTGCCCTGTAGACAGATGGTGGATGGAGCGGTGACGTGCCCTGTGGACAGATGGTGGATGGAGCGGTGACGTGCCCTGTGTACAGATGGTATACGGAGCGGTGACGTGCCCTGTGTACAGATGGTGGATGGAGCGGTGACGTGCCCTGTGTACAGATGGTGGATGGAGCGGTGACGTGCCCTGTGTACAGATGGTGGATGGAGCGGTGACGTGCCCTGTGTACAGATGGTATACGGTGCGGTGACGTGCCCTGTGTACAGATGGTGGATGGAGCGGTGACGTGCCCTGTGTACAGATGGTGGATGGAGCGGTGACGTGCCCTGTGGACAGATGGATGGAGCGGTGACGTGCCCTGTAGACAGATGGTGGATGGAGCGATGACGTGCCCTGTGGACAGATGGTGGATGGAGCGGTGACGTGCCCTGTGTACAGATGGTATACGGAGCGGTGACGTGCCCTGTGGACAGATGGTGGATCGAGCGGTGACGTGCCCTGTAGACAGATGGTGGATGGAGCGGTGACGTGCCCTGTAGACAGATGGTGGATGGAGCGGTGACGTGCCCTGTAGACAGATGGTGGATGGAGCGGTGACGTGCCCTGTAGACAGATGGACGGAGCGGTGACGTGCCCTGTGGACAGATGGTGGATGGGGCGGTGACGCGCCCTGTTGACAGATGGTGGATGGAGCGGTGACGTGCCCTGTAGACAGATGGTGGAAGGAGCGGTGACGTGCCCTGTGGACAGATGGTGGACGGAGCGGTGATGTGCCCTGTAGACAGATGGTGGAAGGAGCGGTGACGTGCCCTGTAGACAGATGGACGGAGCGGTGACGTGCCCTGTGGACAGATGGTGGATGGAGCGGTGACGTGCCCTGTAGACAGATTGTGGACGGAGCGGTGACGTGCCCTGTAGACAGATGGTGGATGGAGCGGTGACGTGCCCTGTAGACAGATGGATGGAGCGGTGACGTGCCCTGTAGACAGATGGTGGACGGAGCGGTGACGTGCCCTGTGGACAGATGGTGGACGGAGCGGTGACGTGCCCTGTGCCGCACCTTCTGTAATACCTCATTTCCTTGCAGGTCCGCCCGCAGAGATCTTGCCCCTGGTGAGGAAGTCTCCTGTGCTGGCATCATCCTCCCAGCAGAGCGCAGACAGTGAGTATCGCCATCTTTCATCCTCGTGGTCTTGACAGTATTGGGGTCACCCCCACTGTGCCCTCAGCCATTGGAGGGATCTCTTGATATCCGCTGTCACACTAGGGTCCAGTGTTTGCCCCGCGAGCACAGAGGACGGAGGCGGGGAGCCGGCTGCAGGGATGAGGGAAGAGGAGAAGAAGGAAGGTGCCGTGTCTCTCCTGGTGTATGCTACGTACTGGAGGGCGGTGGGGACAGCACTGGCGGCCTCGGTGCTCCTGGCCTTACTCTTCATGCAGGGTGAGTGTTCAATCATTGGCTGACATCAGCGAGCACTGACGGGGTGTGTGGATGTTCACACGTTTTCTTACAGCGTCCAGGAACGTGTCCGATTGGTGGCTGTCATACTGGATTGCCAGATTACCAGACACTCCGAAAAACTCCTCTTTCATGGCGCTCACTCCCCCAGTGCCAGCTCCATCCCTTCTGTTGTTTACTGCTGGAGGTCTTGTGTAAGTAGCTTGTCGGCTTGTGTGGTAAGAGCATCCCTCATTACCTGCACTGTGTAGTGTCTGCTGTCGGTGGTTGTGTGGTAAGAGCACCCCTCATTACCTGCACTGTGTAGTGTCTTCTGTCGGTGGTTGTGTGGTAAGAGCACCCCTCATTACCTGCACTGTGTAGTGTCCGCTATCGGTGGTTGTG
The DNA here is from genome assembly GCF_032444005.1 of Ranitomeya imitator. Taxonomy (NCBI): domain Eukaryota; kingdom Metazoa; phylum Chordata; class Amphibia; order Anura; family Dendrobatidae; genus Ranitomeya; species Ranitomeya imitator. The sequence goes on along the minus strand of NC_091286.1, from coordinate 5,140,829 downwards.
TGGTAAGAGCATCCCTCATTACCTGCACTGTGTAGTGTCTGCTGTCGGTGGTTGTGTGGTAAGAGCACCCCTCATTACGTGAACTGTGTAGTGTCTGCTGTCGGTGGTTGTGTGGTAAGAGCACCCCTCATTACATGAACTGTGTAGTGTCTGCTATCGGTGGTTGTGTGGTAAGAGCACCCCTCATTACGTGAACTGTGTAGTGTCCGCTATCGGTGGTTGTGTGGTAAGAGCACCCCTCATTACGTGAACTGTGTAGTGTCTGCTGTCGGTGGTTGTGTGGTAAGAGCACGCCTCATTACCTGCACTGTGTAGTGTCTGCTGTCGGTGGTTGTGTGGTAAGGGCACCCCTCATTACCTGCACTGTGTAGTGTCTGCTGTCACTGGTTGTGTGGTAAGAGCACCCCTCATTACCTACACTGTGTAGTGTCTGCTGTCGGTGGTTGTGTGGTAAGAGCACGCCTCATTACCTGCACTGTGTAGTGTCTGCTGTCGGTGGTTGTGTGGTAAGAGCACGCCTCATTACCTGCACTGTGTAGTGTCTGCTGTTGGTGGTTGTGTGGTAAGAGCATCCCTCATTACCTGCACTGTGTAGTGTCTGCTGTCGGTGGTTGTGTGGTAAGAGCACCCCTCATTACCTGCACTGTGTAGTGTCTGCTATCGGTGGTTGTGTGGTAAGAGCACCCCTCATTACGTGCACTGTGTAGTGTCTGCTATCGGTGGTTGTGTGGTAAGAGCACCCCTCATTACCTGCACTGTGTAGTGTCTGCTATTGGTGGTTGTGTGGTAAGAGCACCCCTCATTACCTGCACTGTATAGTGTCTGCTGTCGGTGGTTGTGTGGTAAGAGCACCCCTCATTACGTGCACTGTGTAGTGTCTGCTATCGGTGGTTGTGTGGTAAGAGCACCCCTCATTACCTGCACTGTGTAGTGTCTGCTATCGGTGGTTGTGTGGTAAGAGCACCCCTCATTACCTGCACTGTGTAGTGTCTGCTGTCGGTGGTTGTGTGGTAAGAGCACCCCTCATTACGTGCACTGTGTAGTGTCTGCTGTCGGTGGTTGTGTGGTAAGAGCACCCCTCATTACCTGCACTGTGTAGTGTCTGCTGTCGGTGGTTGTGTGGTAAGAGCACCCCTCATTACCTGCACTGTGTAGTGTCTGCTGTCGGTGGTTGTGTGGTAAGAGCACCCCTCATTACCTGCACTGTGTAGTGTCTGCTGTCGGTGGTTGTGTGGTAAGAGCACCCCTCATTACCTGCACTGTGTAGTGTCTGCTGTCGGTGGTTGTGTGGTAAGAGCACCCCTCATTACCTGCACTGTGTAGTGTCTGCTGTCGGTGGTTGTGTGGTAAGAGCACCCCTCATTACGTGCACTGTGTAGTGTCTGCTGTCGGTGGTTGTGTGGTAAGAGCACCCCTCATTACCTGCACTGTGTAGTGTCTGCTATCGGTGGTTGTGTGGTAAGAGCACCCCTCATTACCTGCACTGTGTAGTGTCTGCTATCGGTGGTTGTGTGGTAAGAGCACCCCTCATTACCTGCACTGTGTAGTGTCTGCTGTCGGTGGTTGTGTGGTAAGAGCACCCCTCATTACGTGCACTGTGTAGTGTCTGCTATCGGTGGTTGTGTGGTAAGAGCACCCCTCATTACCTGCACTGTGTAGTGTCTGCTGTCGGTGGTTGTGTGGTAAGAGCACCCCTCATTACGTGCACTGTGTAGTGTCTGCTATCGGTGGTTGTGTGGTAAGAGCACCCCTCATTACCTGCACTGTGTAGTGTCTGCTGTCGGTGGTTGTGTGGTAAGAGCACCCCTCATTACCTGCACTGTGTAGTGTCTGCTGTCGGTGGTTGTGTGGTAAGAGCACCCCTCATTACCTGCACTGTGTAGTGTCTGCTGTCGGTGGTTGTGTGGTAAGAGCACCCCTCATTACCTGCACTGTGTAGTGTCTGCTGTCGGTGGTTGTGTGGTAAGAGCACCCCTCATTACCTGCACTGTGTAGTGTCTGCTGTCGGTGGTTGTGTGGTAAGAGCACCCCTCATTACCTGCACTGTGTAGTGTCTGCTTCTTCTTTCTTCAAGCGCCAGCAGAGTGACAGGCGCTGACAGGAATCAATCTTTTATAATAAACAAAAAACAACCGCCAAAATGACAGTAACCAATCAACTTGTCAGAAAAATTGAGCGCTCAAAAACCAGTAAAAACTGGTTTAAGCCACTTTACCTAAAAATAGCAGAGCCACTGACCTTTCACTGACCCCTGCTTACCAGTGCCTGAGGTAACTCGGGTCTATGTGGACAGGAGACCCCCGCCATATTTCATATGTTCTGGGCGGGGGGCAAACATTACCTAAACTGTGTGGTAAGAGTACTCCATAATACATAGTTACATAGGAAAAAAGACCCCGTCCGTCAAGTTCAATCTTTCCCCACCAATTGTTTGTTTTTAGCAGTAAATTATCTATAACCCCCAATGTTCTGTGCATCGAGGAATCATCTGGCCCCTTGTATAAGGCTGTTGTAGTGTCGGCCATTACTACCTCCTGTGGTCGGCATTCCACAGTCTGACTGCTCTAACTGTAGAGAACCCTTTCCTGTTCAGCTGCTGGCATCGCCTTTCTTCCCCCATAGTCAGTGCCCCCTGGTCCTCAGTACGGTCTATGGAAGGAATAAGTCCTGTGCCGTCCTCTGTGCTGACCAGACATATATTATACATGTAATGAGATCTCCTCTGAGGCGTGTGTATTCTAATAAACAAGCCCGACTGCTCCTACCCCTCATCATAGGAGAGGCCTCCATCCTGTGTAATGTAGGAGAGGCCTCCATCCTGTGTAATGTAGGGGAGGCCTCCATCCTGTGTAATGTAGGAGAAGCCTCCGTCCTGTGTAATGTAGGAGAGGCCTCCGTCCTGTGTAATGTAGGAGAGGCCTCCGTCCTGTGTAATGTAGGAGAGGCCTCCATCCTGTGTAATGTAGGAGAGGCCTCCACCCTGTGTAATGTAGGAGAGGCCTCCACCCTGTGTAATGTAGGAGAGGCCTCCATCCTGTGTAATGTAGGAGAGGCCTCCACCCTGTGTAATGTAGGAGAGGCCTCCGTCCTGTGTAATGTAGGGGAGGCCTCCATCCTGTGTAATGTAGGAGAGGCCTCCATCCTGTGTAATGATGGAGAGGCCTCCATCCTGTGTAATGATGGAGAGGCCTCCATCCTGTGTAATGATGGAGAGGCCTCCATCCTGTGTAATGATGGAGAGGCCTCCATCCTGTGTAATGTAGGAGAAGCCTCCGTCCTGTGTAATGTAGGAGAGGCCTCCGTCCTGTGTAATGTAGGAGAGGCCTCCATCCTGTGTAATGTAGGAGAGGCCTCCATCCTGTGTAATGATGGAGAGTCCTCCGTGCCGTGTAATGTAGGAGAGGCCTCCATCCTGTGTAATGTCATGGAGAGTCCTCCGTGCCGTGTAATGTAGGAGAGGCCTCCATCCTGTGTAATGTAGGAGAGGCCTCCACCCTGTGTAATGTAGGGGAGGCCTCCATCCTGTGTAATGTAGGAGAGGCCTCCATCCTGTGTAATGATGGAGAGGCCTCCATCCTGTGTAATGTAGGAGAGGCCTCCATCCTGTGTAATGTAGGAGAGGCCTCCATCCTGTGTAATGATGGAGAGGCCTCCATCCTGTGTAATGATGGAGAGGCCTCCATCCTGTGTAATGATGGAGAGTCCTCCGTGCCGTGTAATGTAGGAGAGGCCTCCATCCTGTGTAATGTAGGAGAGGCCTCCATCCTGTGTAATGATGGAGAGTCCTCCGTGCCGTGTAATGTAGGAGAGGCCTCCATCCTGTGTAATGTCATGGAGAGTCCTCCGTGCCGTGTAATGTAGGAGAGGCCTCCATCCTGTGTAATGTAGGAGAGGCCTCCATCCTGTGTAATGTAGGAGAGGCCTCCATCCTGTGTAATGTAGGAGAGGCCTCCATCCTGTGTAATGTAGGGGAGGCCTCCATCCTGTGTAATGTAGGAGAAGCCTCCGTCCTGTGTAATGTAGGAGAGGCCTCCGTCCTGTGTAATGTAGGAGAGGCCTCCGTCCTGTGTAATGTAGGAGAGGCCTCCATCCTGTGTAATGTAGGAGAGGCCTCCACCCTGTGTAATGTAGGAGAGGCCTCCACCCTGTGTAATGTAGGAGAGGCCTCCATCCTGTGTAATGTAGGAGAGGCCTCCACCCTGTGTAATGTAGGAGAGGCCTCCGTCCTGTGTAATGTAGGGGAGGCCTCCATCCTGTGTAATGTAGGAGAGGCCTCCATCCTGTGTAATGATGGAGAGGCCTCCATCCTGTGTAATGATGGAGAGGCCTCCATCCTGTGTAATGATGGAGAGGCCTCCATCCTGTGTAATGATGGAGAGGCCTCCATCCTGTGTAATGTAGGAGAAGCCTCCGTCCTGTGTAATGTAGGAGAGGCCTCCGTCCTGTGTAATGTAGGAGAGGCCTCCATCCTGTGTAATGTAGGAGAGGCCTCCATCCTGTGTAATGATGGAGAGTCCTCCGTGCCGTGTAATGTAGGAGAGGCCTCCATCCTGTGTAATGTCATGGAGAGTCCTCCGTGCCGTGTAATGTAGGAGAGGCCTCCATCCTGTGTAATGTAGGAGAGGCCTCCACCCTGTGTAATGTAGGGGAGGCCTCCATCCTGTGTAATGTAGGAGAGGCCTCCATCCTGTGTAATGATGGAGAGGCCTCCATCCTGTGTAATGTAGGAGAGGCCTCCATCCTGTGTAATGTAGGAGAGGCCTCCATCCTGTGTAATGATGGAGAGGCCTCCATCCTGTGTAATGATGGAGAGGCCTCCATCCTGTGTAATGATGGAGAGTCCTCCGTGCCGTGTAATGTAGGAGAGGCCTCCATCCTGTGTAATGTAGGAGAGGCCTCCATCCTGTGTAATGATGGAGAGTCCTCCGTGCCGTGTAATGTAGGAGAGGCCTCCATCCTGTGTAATGTCATGGAGAGTCCTCCGTGCCGTGTAATGTAGGAGAGGCCTCCATCCTGTGTAATGTAGGAGAGGCCTCCATCCTGTGTAATGTAGGAGAGGCCTCCATCCTGTGTAATGATGGAGAGTCCTCCGTGCCGTGTAATGTAGGAGAGGCCTCCATCCTGTGTAATGTCATGGAGAGTCCTCCGTGCCGTGTAATGTAGGAGAGGCCTCCATCCTGTGTAATGTAGGAGAGGCCTCCACCCTGTGTAATGTAGGAGAAGCCTCCGTCCTGTGTAATGTAGGAGAGGCCTCCTTCCTGTGTAATGTAGGAGAGGCCTCCATCCTGTGTAATGTAGGGGAGGCCTCCATCCTGTGTAATGTAGGAGAAGCCTCCGTCCTGTGTAATGTAGGAGAGGCCTCCGTCCTGTGTAATGTAGGAGAGGCCTCCATCCTGTGTAATGTAGGAGAGGCCTCCATCCTGTGTAATGATGGAGAGGCCTCCATCCTGTGTAATGTAGGAGAGGCCTCCGTCCTGTGTAATATAGGGGAGGCCTCCATCCTGTGTAATGTAGGAGAGGCCTCCGTCCTGTGTAATGTCATGGAGGCCTCCATTCCATGTAATCATCTAGTTGCTGCCTTTGAACTGACTCTAACTTCTGAATGTCCTTTTTTAAACATGGAGCCCAAAACTGGATCCCATATTCTAGATGTGGCCTCACCGGTGATTTATAAAGGGGTAACAATATGTTGGGATCGCGGGATTTTATCTCTTTTTCTACATCCTAAAATCTTGTTTGCTTTTGCGGTTGCTGCCTGACTTTGAGTGCTGCTGCTCAGCTTACTTGTACCCAGAATCCTCCTGTCCTGTGGTCCCGAATATTCTCCCATCTAATGTATACACAGATACAGGATTCCTCCGTCCTCGGTGATTACATTTATCTACAGTGATCTCCTCGGATATTTGCTCATCAGACGTCTCCTCCGGATCTCCTGTAATCTTGTGATGTCGGGCTCAGATCTTCTATCCTGCAGTTTGGTGTCAGCAAAGAATCAGAATCAGACGGAGACTTTACTCTCAATCCATCCACAAGGTCATCAATAAAGAGGATAAAAAGAATCGGTCCTGGCACAGATCCCTGCGGTCCCCACTCTCCCAGTACAGATCCCTGCGGTCCCCACTGCTCCCAGTACAGATCCCTGTGGTCCCCACTGCTCCCAGTACAGATCCCTGCGGTCCCCACTGCTCCCAGTACAGATCCCTGCGGTCCCCACTGCTCCCAGTACAGATCCCTGCGGTCCCCACTGCTCCCAGTACAGATCCCTGCGGTCTCCACTGCTCCCAGTACAGATCCCTGCGGTCTCCACTGCTCCCAGTACAGATCCCTGCGGTCTCCACTGCTCCCAGTACAGATCCCCGCGGTCTCCACTGCTCCCAGTACAGATCCTTGCGGTCCCCACTGCTCCCAGTACAGATCCCCGCGGTCTCCACTGCTCCCAGTACAGATCCCCGCGGTCTCCACTGCTCCCAGTACAGATCCCCGCTGTCCCCACTGCTCCCAGTACAGATCCCTGCGGTTCCCACTGCTCCCAGTACAGATCCCTGCGGTTCCCACTGCTCCCAGTACAGATCCCTGCGGTTCCCACTGCTCCCAGTACAGATCCCTGCGGTTCCCACTGCTCCCAGTACAGATCCCTGCGGTTCCCACTGCTCCCAGTACAGATCCCTGCAGTTCCCACTGCTCCCAGTACAGATCCCTGCGGTTCCCACTGCTCCCAGTACAGATCCCTGCGGTTCCCACTGCTCCCAGTACAGATCCCTGCGGTTCCCACTGCTCCCAGTACAGATCCCTGCGGTTCCCACTGCTCCCAGTACAGATCCCTGCAGTTCCCACTGCTCCCAGTACAGATCCCTGCGGTCTCCACTGCTCCCAGTACAGATCCCTGCGGTTCCCACTGCTCCCAGTACAGATCCCTGCGGTCTCCACTGCTCCCAGTACAGATCCCTGCGGTCTCCACTGCTCCCAGTACAGATCCCTGCGGTTCCCACTGCTCCCAGTACAGATCCCTGCGGTCTCCACTGCTCCCAGTACAGATCCCTGCGGTTCCCACTGCTGACTATAACCCATTTAGAGAATGTACCATTTATGACGACATTTGTTTCCCGTCATTTAGCCAATTCCTTACCATCTGCAGTTTCCCCCAGTCCCGGCAACTGGAGCTTCAGCATAAGGCTGTTATGTGGAACAGAATCAAAGTCCAGATGAATCAGCAGCGGAACCAACATCCAGATTTGCACTTACCTTCTCGAAGACACTGGCCATGTTGTCAGACACGATGTAATCAAAACGTTTGCACGCTACTGATGTCAGACTTACCGGACGATAGTGTCCTGGATCCACCTTCTTACCTTTCTTATATGTTGGCACCACGTCAGCCTCCTCCAGTCGTGTGGCACCGACCCTGGCACAAGAGTCTACGGTGCTGGCTCCGCTGGCCTGTGCTGCTTCACACACACAGCCAGTGCTCTGCAGGCCACACACATACAGCTCTGTCAAAAATGAAGAGACCACTGCAAGTGGTTCAGTTTGTCTGATTTTCTTCTTTATATTTTTGAGTAAAATGTAAATTGTTCTTTTATTCTATAAACTATTGACAACATGTCTCCGAAGTTCCAAGCAATACATTTTGTATTTATTTTTTGAAAATGGGAAATGGTCAAAATAACAAAAAAAATGAATTGCTTGCAGGCCTCAAATAATGCAAAAAAACAAACGAGTTCATAATCATTTAGAAACAACAGTTCTAATGTTTTACCTCAGGAAGAGTTCAGAAATCAATATTTTGTGGAATAACCATGATTGTTAATCCCGGCTTTCCTGCGTCTCGGCAGCTTTCCTCCAGTCTCTCACACGGCTCCTGGGTGACCTTATCCCACTCCTGGTACAATAATGTCAGCCGTTCTTCTGTGTTTGATGGCTTGTGACCATCCATCTTCCTCCTGATTACATTCCAGAGGTTTTCAGTGGGGTTCAGGTCTGGAGATTGGGCGGCCGTGACAGGGTTTGATGAGGTGGTCTCTTAATTTTTGCCAGAGCTGTATAATGTATGTGTAATACCAAGCCTGAGGTTTAGTAATGAACAGGTGTCAGCCAGATAGCCTCATTAATAAAATGGTACATAAAGAGTTAAATAAGAGACACACACACACACAAAATCTGCCTGATACGCAATATCTGTTTTATTTTCAAAAAATGTATTAAGAAAAATTGCGTGGGCTCCTACATAATTTTTTTAACCAGCAGATGGAAAGCTGACGGCTAATGTTAATATTCTGGGAAGGAGACAATAGCTATAAAGGTACCCAGGCTATTAATATCAGCTCACAGATGTTTGGTTAGTCTTTACTGGCTAGTTTACAGGGGAACCCCAGGAAAAAATTGACATGGGGTCCCCTGTAAAATTGAACCAGCAAAGCCTAGGCAGACAGCTGCGGGCTGATATTAATAGCCTGGGAAGGTGCCATGTATATTCCCCCCCCCACGCTAAAAACATCAGCTTTCAGCCGCCCCAGAAATGGCGCATGGCCTCGCTCTTTCCACTTGCCCTTTAGCGGTGGCAGGTGGGGTAATAATTGTTGGGTTGATGTCGCCTTTGTATTGTCTGGTGAAATCAAGCCCACAGATACGTAATGGAGAGGCATCTATAAGACACCTATTCATTACTAATCCTATAGTTAAATGGTAAATAAAGACACAGCCAGAATATAGTCCATTAATTAAAATAATCACACACTCTTTTATTAATCTTAATTTACCATACTTACTGAACGCCTAATCCCCGAATCCCTCGATCTCCTGAAACAAAAATAAAATAATAATCCAACATAAATACTCCCTGTCCGTCGTAGTCCATTTACTGTGTATCCCACGATGATCTCACGTGTAGAACAGTCACATCGGGAGATGTGACAGTTCTACCAGGCCTCCAGTGATACACTGCAAGAGCGATTATCTCTGGTCAGTGTATCAGAGTTCACCGGAGTTCGTGCTCTCACTTACGACACTGCTGTGTGAGCATTTTCTCATGCAGCAGTGCCGCAATTGAGAACTGGAGCTGATCAGCTGATGAACTCCGGTGAACTCTCACGGCGGCGCAGTGATACACTGACAGGATCCCTCCCGCAGTGCCGGGTAGAGTGGTCACATCTTCTGATGTGACTGTTCTACACGTGAGGTCGTTGTGGGACACTCGTTATTAAATGGACTATGGTGGAAAGGGAAGTATATGTTATTTTTGTTGCAGGAGACGTAGGTGTCGGGGATTAGGTGTTTGGTGAGAGTGACTTTTTTTTCCAATTGAACAGTCACCGGATAATGGGACTAATGTCCCATCATCGGCTCATGCTGCACTGTTATATGTGACAGCAAACATAGCCGGATGGGAGACGTAGTCCCATCAGATGATGCCTGGCTACACAGACAGACACCCGCAGGCGGACACAGACACCCGCAGGCGGACACAGACACCCGCAGGCGGACACAGACACCCGCAGGCGGACACAGACATCCGCAGGCGGACACGCACATGTTCTCTGCTCACACAGTCTCCGCCTTTCCTCAGCATTCTTGGCACGCAAATCCGCAAACCTTTTTACACCTGCGGTTTAGCTGCGGATTTGACTGACTCGATGTAAGTCAATGGGTGCAGAAACGCTGGAGATCCGCAAAAAGAATTGACATGCTGCAGAAAATATAACATAACATACATAGTAACATAGTTAGTAAGGCCGAAAAAAGACATTTGTCCATCCAGTTCAGCCTATATTCCATCATAATAAATACCCAGATCTACGTCCTTCTACAGAACCTAATAATTGTATGATACAATATTGTTCTGCTCCAGGAAGACATCCAGGCCTCTCTTGAACCCCTCGACTGAGTTCGCCATCACCACCTCCTCAGGCAAGCAATTCCAGATTCTCACTGCCCTAACAGTAAAGAATCCTCTTCTATGTTGGTGGAAAAACCTTCTCTCCTCCAGACGCAAAGAATGCCCCCTTGTGCCCGTCACCTTCCTTGGTATAAACAGATCCTCAGCGAGATATTTGTATTGTCCCCTTATATACTTATACATGGTTATTAGATCGCCCCTCAGTCGTCTTTTTTCTAGACTAAATAATCCTAATTTCGCTAATCTATCTGGGTATTGTAGTTCTCCCATCCCCTTTATTAATTTTGTTGCCCTCCTTTGTACTCTCTCTAGTTCCATTATATCCTTCCTGAGCACCGGTGCCCAAAACTGGACACAGTACTCCATGTGCGGTCTAACTAGGGATTTGTACAGAGGCAGTATAATGCTCTCATCATGTGTATCCAGACCTCTTTTAATGCACCCCATGATCCTGTTTGCCTTGGCAGCTGCTGCCTGGCACTGGCTGCTCCAGGTAAGTTTATCATTAACTAGGATCCCCAAGTCCTTCTCCCTGTCAGATTTACCCAGTGGTTTCCCGTTCAGTGTGTAATGGTGATATTGATTCCCTCTTCCCATGTGTATAACCTTACATTTATCATTGTTAAACCTCATCTGCCACCTTTCAGCCCAAGTTTCCAACTTATCCAGATCCATCTGTAGCAGAATACTATCTTCTCTTGTATTAACTGCTTTACATAGTTTTGTATCATCTGCAAATATCGATATTTTACTGTGTAAACCTTCTACCAGATCATTAATGAATATGTTGAAGAGAACAGGTCCCAATACTGACCCCTGCGGTACCCCACTGGTCACAGCGACCCAGTTAGAGACTATACCATTTATAACCACCCTCTGCTTTCTATCACTAAGCCAGTTACTAACCCATTTACACACATTTTCCCCCAGACCAAGCATTCTCATTTTGTGTACCAACCTCTTGTGCGGCACGGTATCAAACGCTTTGGAAAAATCGAGATATACCACGTCCAATGACTCACCGTGGTCCAGCCTATAGCTTACCTCTTCATAAAAACTGATTAGATTGGTTTGACAGGAGCGATTTCTCATAAACCCATGCTGATATGGAGTTAAACAGTTATTCTCATTGAGATAATCCAGAATAACATCCCTCAGAAACCCTTCAAATATTTTACCAACAATAGAGGTTAGACTTACTGGCCTATAATTTCCAGGTTCACTTTTAGAGCCCTTTTTGAATATTGGCACCACATTTGCTATGCGCCAGTCCTGCGGAACAGACCCTGTCGCTATAGAGTCACTAAAAATAAGAAATAATGGTTTATCTATTACATTACTTAGTTCTCTTAGTACTCGTGGGTGTATGCCATCCGGACCCGGAGATTTATCTATTTTAATCTTATTTAGCCGGTTTCGCACCTCTTCTTGGGTTAGATTGGTGACCCTTAATATAGGGTTTTCATTGTTTCTTGGGATTTCACCTAGCATTTCATTTTCCACAGTGAATACCGTGGAGAAGAAGGTGTTTAATATGTTAGCTTTTTCCTCGTCATCTACAACCATTCTTTCCTCACTATTTTTTAAGGGGCCTACATTTTCAGTTTTTATTCTTTTACTATTGATATAGTTGAAGAACAGTTTGGGATTAGTTTTACTCTCCTTAGCAATGTGCTTCTCTGTTTCCTTTTTGGCAGCTTTAATTAGTTTTTTAGATAAAGTATTTTTCTCCCTATAGTTTTTTAGAGCTTCAATGGTGCCATCCTGCTTTAGTAGTGCAAATGCTTTCTTTTTACTGTTAATTGCCTGTCTTACTTCTTTGTTTAGCCACATTGGGTTTTTCCTATTTCTAGTCCTTTTATTCCCACAAGGTATAAACCGCTTACACTGCCTATTTAGGATGTTCTTAAACATTTCCCATTTATTATCTGTATTCTCATTTCTGAGGATATTGTCCCAGTCTACCAGATTAAGGGCATCTCTAAGCTGTTCAAACTTTGCCTTCCTAAAGTTCAATGTTTTTGTGACTCCCTGACAAGTCCCCCTAGTGAAAGACAGGTGAAACTGCACAATATTGTGGTCGCTATTTCCTAAATGCCCAACCACCTGCAGATTTGTTATTCTGTCAGGTCTATTAGATAGTATTAGGTCTAAAAGTGCTGCTCCTCTGGTTGGATTCTGCACCAATTGTGAAAGATAATTTTTCTTGGTTATTAGCAGAAACCTGTTGCCTTTATGGGTTTCACAGGTTTCTGTTTCCCAGTTAATATCCGGGTAGTTAAAGTCCCCCATAACCAGGACCTCATTATGGGTTGCAGCTTCATCTATCTGCTTTAGAAGTAGACTTTCCATGCTTTCTGTTATATTTGGGGGTTTGTAACAGACCCCAATGAGAATTTTGTTACCATTTTTCCCTCCATGAATTTCGACCCATACGGACTCGACATCCTCATTCCCTTCGCTAATATCCTCCCTTAAAGTGGACTTTAGACAAGACTTTACATAGAGACAAACCCCTCCTCCTCTCCGATTTTTACGATCCTTTCTAAACAGACTGTAACCCTGTAAGTTAACTGCCCAGTCATAGCTTTCATCTAACCATGTCTCGGTTATTCCCACTATGTCAAAGTTACCTGTAGATATTTCTGCTTCTAGTTCTTCCATCTTGTTTGTCAGGCTTCTGGCGTTTGCGAGCATGCAGTTTAGAGGATTTTGTTTTGTTCCAATCTCCTCGCTGTGGATTGTTTTAGAAATGTTCTTACTTCCCTTCTGAGTATGTTTTCCTGGGTCGTCTTTGTTCGAGTCTAATGTTTTTCTTCCCGTCCCCTCTTCTTCTAGTTTAACGCCCTCCTGATGAGTGTAGCGAGTCTTCTGGCGAATGTGTGTTTCCCAGGTTTGTTGAGGTGTAGTCCGTCTCTGGCGAGGAGTCCATCATACCAGTAATTCACACCGTGGTCCAGGAATCCAAATCCTTGTTGTCTGCACCATCGTCTTAGCCAGTTGTTTGCATCAAGGATCCTGTTCCATCTCCTGGTGCCATGCCCGTCTACTGGAAGGATAGAAGAAAAAACTACCTGTGCATCCAGTTCCTTTACTTTCTTCCCCAACTCTTCAAAGTCCTTGCAGATTGTCGGTAGGTCCTTCCTTGCCGTGTCATTGGTGCCAACATGTATCAGAAGAAATGGGTGGACGTCCTTGGAGCTGAAGAGCTTTGGTATCCTATCGGTCACATCCTTGATCATCGCACCTGGAAGGCAGCATACTTCTCTTGCAGTTATGTCCGGTCTGCAGATGGCTGCTTCTGTGCCTCTCAGTAGTGAGTCTCCCACCACCACCACTCTTCGTTGCTTCTTGGCTGTACTTTTTGCTGTCACTTGTTGCTGTGTGCCCTTTTCTTTTTTGCTTGCTGGTATTGCTTCATTCTTAGGTGTGCCATCTTCATCCTCTACAAAGATTTGATATCGGTTCTTCAGTTGTGTGGTTGGTGATTTCTCCATGGTCTTCTTGCTTCTTTTGGTCACATGCTTCCACTCATCTGCTTTTGGAGGTTCTCTGACACTTTTTGCACCTTCTGTGACCAGTAGAGATGCTTCTGTTCTGTCTAGAAAGTCTTCATTCTCTTTGATGAGTTTCAAAGTTGCTATTCTTTCTTCCAGACCCCGCACCTTTTCTTCTAAAAGGGCCACTAGTCTACACTTCTGACAGGTGAAATTGGATTCTTCTTCTGGTCGATCTGTGAACATGTAGCACATGCTGCAGCTCACCATGTAGGTTGTCACATCTGCCATGTTGCTCCTAGATCCTGCTGACTTGCTGTGTGTTTTCCTTCTTGTGTAATCTACTCAGCCAAGCTCTCTTGCAATAATGTCCTACAGGCAAAAATTTTTTGGTGATGCTTTCGAAGCAGCTGGTCCCGGCTGTACCCAACGATCTTCTAGCTTAGGGAGACTTCGCTTCTCTCAGAAGGCACCTGGAATATGCAAATTAGCCTCCTGAAGCTTGAATCCCTGGTTTGCGAATCAGTGTGGAATTTTCAGTGTGGAAACGCTGCGAATCAGTGTGGAATTTTCCGCAGCATGTGCACACCAATTCTGGATTCCCATTGATTAACATTGCTCGAACTACCCTTTGTGTATTTGGTCCAATCCGCCACGTGTGCACATAGCCTTACCGTTTGCTGCCTTTTTAATTTGTTGCAGCATTTCCTCCTCTTTCTGTTCCTCTTTATTAGGAGGCGTGTAGCAAACTCCAATTAGCAGCTTTCCATTATTGCCATCCCCCTGTACATTTACCCATAGTGACTCCACATTGCCGTAACTCCCCCAATGTCTTCATTGAGCACAGGTTTTAATGTGGATTTTACGAGGATGCACGCCCCTCCACCTTTTTTCCTTTTGTTATCTTTCCTGTCCTTTCTAATGTAGTGTAACTCTCTACATTTGTCACCCAGTCATGGCTCTCGTCAGCCAGGTTTCCGTAATTCCCACCACATCGTATTCTGCGACCGTCAGAAGAGTCTCCGGTTCATCCATTTTCTTTGCTAGACTTCTTGCATTTACCCGTAGACATTTAATATTAGCACATTTGTTACTCCCACTCAGCTCCCTGCTTTCCTTGCATATCCCACCCCCCAAATCCTCATTTACCCCTACTGCCCCTCTCTGTCTACTCTATCTATCCCCTTATTTGCACAACTGCCCTCCCTTCCCCCAGATCCTAGTTTAAACACTCCTCCAACCTTCTAGCCATTGTTCCCCAAGCACAACGGCACCCTCTCCATTGAGGTGCAGCCCGTCCCTACAGAGCAGTCGGCCGAGTTCTCCATAAACGCACATGAACCCAAACCCTTCCTTCTGCACCAATTTCTAAGCCACTTACTTATCTCCCTAAGCTCCCGCTTCCTATCTAGTGACGCTCGTGGAACTGGCAGTGTTTCTGAAAACACCACCTTGGAGGTGCTGGCCTTCAGCTTTTCTCCCAGTTCCCTGTAATCATTCTTAAGGACCTTCCACCCTCTAACATTGTCATTGGCACCGATGTGTACCATGACTACTGGGTCTTCTCCAGCCCCACCCAACAATCTGTATTCGATCTGCAATATGTCGAACTCGAGCACCCGGCAGAAAACACACAGCGGCACCAACTACCACCAACATCTGTCTGGCCTTTGCTGCACTTCTATTCTAGCAGTCGTTTTCCTGGTTGCTACGAGTAACATCCTGCTGTAGTGATCGCAGTCCTGGGCCCGCTGTAGTGATCCCAGTCCTGGGCGCGCTGTAGTGATCGCAGTCCTGGGCGCGCTGTAGTGATCCCAGTCCTGGGCGCGCTGTAGTGATCCCAGTCCGGGGCCCGCTGTGGTGATCGCAGTCCTGGGCGCGCTGTAGTGATCGCAGTCCTGGGTGCGCTGTGGTGATCCCAGTCCTTGGCGCGCTGTAGTGATCGCAGTCCTGGGCGCGCTGTAGTGATCGCATTCCGGGGCCCGCTGTAGTGATCGCAGTCCTGGGCGCGCTGTAGTGATCGCAGTCCTGGGCGAGCTGTAGTGATCGCAGTCCTGGGCCCGCTGTGGTGATCCCAGTCCTGGGCGCGCTGTAGTGATCGCAGTCCTGGGCCCGCTGTAGTGATCGCAGTCCTGGGCCTGCTGTAGTGATCCCAGTCCTGGGCGCGCTGTAGTGATCGCAGTCCTGGGCGCGCTGTAGTGATCGCAGTCCTGGGCGCGCTGTAGTGATCGCAGTCCTGGGCGCGCTGTAGTGATCGCAGTCCTGGGCGCGCTGTAGTGATCGCAGTCCTGGGCGCGCTGTAGTGATCGCAGTCCTGGGCGCGCTGTAGTGATCGCAGTCCTGGGCGCGCTGTAGTGATCGCAGTCCTGGGCGAGCTGTAGTGATCGCAGTCCTGGGCGCGCTGTAGTGATCGCAGTCCTGGGCGCGCTGTAGTGATCGCAGTCCTGGGCGCGCTGTAGTGATCGCAGTCCTGGGCCCGCTGTAGTGATCGCAGTCCTGGGCGCGCTGTAGTGATCGCAGTCCTGGGCGCGCTGTAGTGATCGCAGTCCTGGGCGCGCTGTAGTGATCGCAGTCCTGGGCGCGCTGTAGTGATCGCAGTTCTGGGCGCGCTGTAGTGATCGCAGTCCGGGGCCCTCTGTAGTGATCCCAGTCGGGGGCCCTCTGTAGTGATCGCAGTTTTGGGCGCGCTGTAGTGATCGCAGTCCTGGGCCCGCTGTAGTGATCGCAGTCCTGGGCCCGCTGTAGTGATCGCAGTCCTGGGCGCGCTGTAGTGATCGCAGTCCTGGGCGCGCTGTAGTGATCGCAGTCCTGGGCGCGCTGTAGTGATCGCAGTCCGGGGCCCTCTGTAGTGATCGCAGTCCGGGGCCCTCTGTAGTGATCCCAGTCCGGGGCCCTCTGCAGTGATCGCAGTCCTGGGCCCGCTGTAGCGATCGCAGTCCGGGGCCCTCTGTCGTGATCGCAGTCCGTGGCCCTCTGTGGTGATCGCAGTCCGTGGCCCTCTGTGGTGATCGCAGTCCAGGGCCCTCTGTGGTGATCGCAGTCCAGGGCCCTCTGTGGTGATCGCAGTCCGGGGCCCTCTGTGGTGATCGCAGTCCTGGGCCCTCTGGTGATCGCAGTCCTGGGCCCTCTGTGGTGATCGCAGTCCTGGGCGCGCTGTAGTGATCGCAGTCCTGGGCGCGCTGTAGTGATCGCAGTCCTGGGCCCTCTGTGGTGATCGCAGTCCGGGGCCCTCTGTGGTGATCGCAGTCCGGGGCCCTCTGTGGTGATCGCAGTCCGGGGCCCTCTGTGGTGATCGCAGTCCGGGGCCCTCTGTGGTGATCGCAGTCCGGGGCTTGCATTCCCAACAGCCAAAGGGTATGTGCACACATTGCGGATTTGCTGCAGATCCGCAGCGTTTTTTGCGGTACAGAAACGCTGCAGATCCGCAATTGATTTACAGTACAATGTAAATCAATGAGAAAAAAAAATGCTGTGCACACTTTGTGAAAAATCCGCTGCGGAAACGCTGCGGTTTAAAAGAAGTAGCATGTCACTTCTTTTTTGCGGATCTGCAGCGTTTTTGTACCCATTCCATTATAGAAATCCGCAGGGGTAAAAAACGCAGCAAATCCGCAAAAAAACTGCAGCAAAAACACACAAAAAACGCTGCGGATCCACACAAAAAACGCGACAAATCCGCAGCTGCGTTTTCTGCCAGGAGAGGCAGAATCCGCACCAGAAATTTCTAAGGCTAATCCAAAACGTGTGCACATAGCCAAATAGGTATACTTACTAGGTTGTTCCAGATCAGGACTGGGCTCCCTGGCACTGTTCCCCATACCACTACCCCTTCTTGGAACTGTCACCCAGCTGCTTACTTCTCTGTCCTGATCGTCCCCACATCCACCCTCCTCCATATCACTGGCCCCAACCAGCACAAGCTCAGTGAGCTCTAAGCTCCTCTCCAGGTTTGCAATGCTCCTGAGTGTTACCAGCTGCACATTTAGATCCATTATCTGGGCTTCCAAACATGTAACTTGCTGACATTGCGTGCAGATATATTCACCCTCAAACGGCTGTTGATGGCCTGCAGACATCTCACGGGTGGCATTGTCCATGGAGCTCATACTAATGGGGATAAACCGTACAGATAAAAGCAGAAAAAAACAAGAGGTTATAGCCATGCTGTGACCCGTAGAAGCGCAAAGAAGGCGGCCGTAGTCCACCAGGCATTTCACCTGTCACCTCCCCGGCCACCTGCTCACCACACTTTATGATGTTATCCTAATGATGGAATCAAGAAGCCCATCAGCAAGGATCGGGGAGTTCTGCCATTCTTTACCTCACAGATACCCGATCACATGCTCCAATCACAGCCTTCCCCTTTTTTTGTGTAGTGTCTGCTGTCAGTGGTTGTGTGGTAAGAGCCCCCCTCTTTACTAGCCCTGTGTAGTGTCTGCTGTCAGTGGTTGTGTGGTAAGAGCACCCCTCTTTACCAGCCCTGTGTAGTGTCTGCTGCCAGTGGTTGTGTAGTAAGAGCCCCCCTCTTTACTAGCCCTGTGTAGTGTGTGCTGTCGGTGGTTGTGTGGTAAGAACACCCTTCTTTACCAGCCCTGTATAGTGTCTTCTCTTTGTGGTTGTGTGGTAAGAGGCCCCATCTTTACCAGCCTTGTATAGTGTCTTCTCTTTGTGGTAGTGTGGTAAGAGGACCCATATTTACCAGCCTTGTGTAGTGTCTGCTGTCGGTGGATGTGTGGTAAGAGCACCCCTCATTGTCAGCCCTGTGTAGTGTCCGCTGTCGGTGGTTGTGTGGTAAGAGCACCCCTCATTGCAAGCCCTGTGTAGTGTCCGCTGTCGGTGGTTGTGTGGTAAGAGCACCCCTCATTGCAAGCCCTGTGTAGTGTCCGCTGTCGGTGGTTGTGTGGTAAGAGCACCCCTCATTGCAAGCCCTGTGTAGTGTCCGCTGTCGGTGGTTGTGTGGTAAGAGCACCCCTCATTGCCAGCCCTGTGTAGTGTCCGCTGTCACTGGTTGTGTGGTAAGAGCACCCCTTATTGCCAGCCCTGTGTAGTGTCTGCTGTCACTGGTTGTGTGGTAAGAGCACCCCTCATTGTCAGCCCTGTGTAGTGTCTGCTGTCACTGGTTGTGTGGTAAGAGCACCCCTCATTGCCAGCCCTGTGTAGTGTCCGCTGTCGGTGGTTGTGTGGTAAGAGCACCCCTCATTGCCAGCCCTGTGTACTGTTCGCTGTCACTGGTTGTGTGGTAAGAGCACCCCTCATTGCCAGCCCTGTGTAGTGTCCGCTGTCACTGGTTGTGTGGTAAGAGCACCCCTCATTGCCAGCCCTGTGTAGTGTCCGCTTTCACTGGTTGTGTACTGTGTAACTTGTACTGAATTTATTGTCTGTACATGTCCCCGCTTATTGTAAAGTGCTGCGGAATTTGTTGGCGCTATATAAATAAAAATTATTATTATTATTATTATTAAGAGCACCCCTCATTGTCAGCCCTGTGTAGTGTCTGCTGTCACTGGTTGTGTGGTATGAGCACCCCTCATTGTCAGCCCTGTGTAGTGTCCGCTGTCACTGGTTGTGTGGTAAGAGCACCCCTCATTGCCAGCCCTGTGTAGTGTCTGCTGTCACTGGTTGTGTGGTGAGAGCACCCCTCATTGTCAGCCCTGTGTAGTGTCTGCTGTCACTGGTTGTGTGGTGAGAGCACCCCTCATTGTCAGCCCTGTGTAGTGTCCGCTGTCACTGGTTGTGTGGTAAGAGCACCCCTCATTGCCAGCCCTGTGTAGTGTCTGCTGTCACTGGTTGTGTGGTGAGAGCACCCCTCATTGTCAGCCCTGTGTAGTGTCTGCTGTCACTGGTTGTGTGGTAAGAGCACCCCTCATTGCCAGCCCTGTGTAGTGTCCGCTGTCGGTGGTTGTGTGGTAAGAGCACCCCTCATTGCCAGCCCTGTGTACTGTTCGCTGTCACTGGTTGTGTGGTAAGAGCACCCCTCATTGCCAGCCCTGTGTAGTGTCCGCTGTCACTGGTTGTGTGGTAAGAGCACCCCTCATTGCCAGCCCTGTGTAGTGTCCGCTTTCACTGGTTGTGTACTGTGTAACTTGTACTGAATTTATTGTCTGTACATATCCCCGCTTATTGTAAAGTGCTGCGGAATTTGTTGGCGCTATATAAATAAAAATTATTATTATTATTAAGAGCACCCCTCATTGTCAGCCCTGTGTAGTGTCTGCTGTCACTGGTTGTGTGGTATGAGCACCCCTCATTGTCAGCCCTGTGTAGTGTCCGCTGTCACTTGTTGTGTGGTAAGAGCACCCCTCATTGCCAGCCCTGTGTAGTGTCTGCTGTCACTGGTTGTGTGGTAAGAGCACCCCTCATTGTCAGCCCTGTGTAGTGTCTGCTGTCACTGGTTGTGTGGTAAGAGCACCCCTCATTGTCAGCCCTGTGTAGTGTCCGCTGTCACTGGTTGTGTGGTAAGAGCACCCCTCATTGTCAGCCCTGTGTAGTGTCCGCTGTCACTGGTTGTGTGGTAAGAGCATCCCTCATTGTCAGCCCTGTGTAGTGTTCGCTGTCACTGGTTGTGTGGTAAGAGCACCCCTCATTGCCAGCCCTGTGTAGTGTCCGCTGTCACTGGTTGTGTGGTAAGAGCACCCCTCATTGCCAGCCCTGTGTAGTGTCTGCTGTCACTGGTTGTGTGGTAAGAGCACCCCTCATTACCTGCTGTTGTGAATTCTGTGGCCAAGCTCCCTCCTGTGGTCGTGAGTGGTACTTCGGCTGGTTCTGTCTATGAGCTTCCTTTGGTGGATGAGAGTGGTACTGCTGCTTCTGAGTTTCCTTCCTCAGGTGATGAGGTTAAGTCGTTAGGTGCTGCTCTATTTAACTCCACCTGGTGCTTTGATCCTGGCCTCCAGTCAATGTTCTAGTATTGGTCTTGCTTCCTCCTGGATCGTTCCTGTGGCCTCTCTATCCTGCATAAGCTAAGTTCTGCTTGTGTTATTTTTGTTTGCTATATTTTCTGTCCAGCTTGCTATATTGTTTTTTTCTTGCTTGCTGGAAGCTCTGAGACGCAGAGGGAGCACCTCCGTACCGTTAGTTGGTGCGGAGGGTCTTTTTGCCCCTCTGCGTGGTTGTTTGTAGGTTTTTGTGTTGACCGCAAAGCTATCTTTCCTATCCTCGGTCTATTCAGTAAGTCGGGCCTCACTTTGCTAAATCTATTTCATCTCTGTGTTTGTATTTCATCTTTACTCACAGTCATTATATGTGGGGGGGCTGCCTTTTCCTTTGGGGAATTTCTCTGAGGCAAGGTAGGCTTATTTTTCTATCTTCAGGGCTAGTTAGTTTCTCAGGCTGTGCCGAGTTGCATAGGGAGCGTTAGGCGCAATCCACGGCTACCTCTAGTGTGGTGTGTTAGGATTAGGGATTGTGGTCAGCAGAGTTTCCACGTCTCAGAGCTCGTCCTATGTTTTTGGTAAATGTCAGGTCACCTTGTGTGCTCTGAACTTCAAGGTCCATTGTGGTTCTGAATTACCTGTTCATAACAGTACTGGAGGCCCAAAGTACTAATGCTTCTCAATAGAGGGAAAAGAGAAGTTCTGAGACCATTTTTTTTTTCTTTGCACTGTGTTCTGTCTTTCTTTTCCCCTTTACATCAGGGTGATTCAGAACACAGGTGTGGACATGGACATTCAGGGTCTGTTCTCTTTGATGGATAATCTCACTATAAGAGTACATAACATTCAAGATTTAGTGGTTCAGAATCCTATGTTAGAACCTAAAATTCCTATTCCTGAGTTATTTTCTGGAGATAGAGCTAAGTTTTTGAATTTTAAAAATAATTGTAAACTGTTTCTGGCTTTGAAACCCCGCTCCTCTGGTGACCCAGTTCAACAAGTTAAAATCATTATTTCTTTATTACGTGGCGACCCTCAAGACTGGGCATTTTCCCTTGTGCCAGGAGATCCTGCATTATGTAATATTGATGCGTTTTTTCTGGCGCTCGGATTGCTGTACGACGAACCTAATTCAGTGGATCAAGCAGAGAAAAATTTGCTGGCTCTGTGTCAGGGTCAGGATGAGATAGAGATTTATTGTCAGAAGTTTAGAAAGTGGTCCGTGCTTACTCAATGGAATGAATGTGCGCTGGCAGCTATTTTCAGAAAGGGTGTCTCTGAAGCCCTTAAGGATGTCATGGTGGGATTTCCTATGCCTGCTGGTCTGAATGAGTCTATGTCTTTGGCCATTCAGATCGGTCGACGCTTGCGCGAGCGTAAATCTGTGCACCATTTGGCGGTATTATCTGAGCATAAACCTGAGCCTATGCAGTGCGATAGGACTTTGACCAGAGCTGAAAGGCAAGAACACAGACGTCAGAATGGGCTGTGTTTCTACTGTGGTGATTCCACTCATGCTATCTCCGATTGTCCTAAGCGCACTAAGCGGTTCGCTAGGTCTGCCACCATTGGTACGGTACAGTCGAAATTTCTTTTGTCTGTTACTTTGATCTGCTCTTTGTCTTCCTATTCTGTCATGGCATTTGTGGATTCAGGCGCTGCCCTGAATTTGATGGACTTGGAGTTTGCTTGGCGCTGTGGGTTTGTCTTGGAGCCCTTGCAGTGTCCTATTCCATTGAGAGGAATTGATGCTACGCCTTTGGCCAAGAATAAGCCTCAGTATTGGACCCAGCTGACCATGTGCATGGCTCCTGCGCACCAGGAGGATATTCGCTTTCTGGTGTTGCATAATCTGCATGATGTGGTCGTGTTGGGGTTGCCATGGCTACAAGTCCATAACCCAGTATTAGATTGGAAATCAATGTCTGTGTCCAGCTGGGGTTGTCAGGGGGTACATGGTGATGTTCCATTTCTGTCTATCTCATCATCCACCCCTTCTGAGGTCCCAGAGTTCTTGTCTGATTACCGGGATGTATTCGATGAGCCCAAGTCCAATGCCCTACCTCCGCATAGGGATTGTGATTGTGCTATCGATTTGATTCCTGGTAGTAAGTTTCCTAAAGGTCGACTGTTTAATTTATCTGTACCTGAGCACGCCGCTATGCGGAGTTACGTTAAGGAGTCTTTGGAGAAGGGTCATATTCGCCCGTCATCGTCGCCATTGGGAGCGGGTTTCTTTTTTGTGGCCAAGAAGGATGGTTCGCTGAGACCTTGTATTGATTACCGCCTTCTAAATAAAATTACGGTCAAATTTCAGTACCCCTTGCCGCTGCTGTCTGATTTGTTTGCTCGGATTAAGGGGGCTAGTTGGTTCACGAAGATAGATCTTCGTGGTGTGTATAATCTTGTGCGTATCAAACGGGGCGATGAATGGAAAACAGCATTTAATACGCCCGAAGGCCATTTTGAGTACCTGGTTATGCCATTCGGACTTTCTAATGCTCCATCAGTGTTTCAGTCCTTTATGCATGACATCTTCCGAGAGTACCTGGATAAATTCCTGATTGTGTATTTGGATGATATTTTGGTCTTCTCGGATGATTGGGAGTCTCATGTGAAGTAGGTCAGAATGGTGTTCCAGGTCCTGCGTGCTAATTCTTTGTTTGTGAAGGGGTCAAAGTGTCTCTTTGGTGTGCAGAAGATTTCATTTTTGGGGTTCATTTTTTCTCCTTCTACTATCGAGATGGACCCTGTTAAAGTTCAGGCCATTTATGATTGGACTCAGCCAACATCTCTGAAGAGTCTGCAGAAGTTCCTGGGCTTTGCTAATTTTTATCGTCGCTTCATCGCTAATTTTTCTAGCATTGCTAAACCGTTGACTGATTTGACCAAGAAGGGTGCTGATGTGGTCAATTGGTCTTCTGCTGCTGTGGAAGCTTTTCAGGAGTTGAAGCGTCGTTTTTCTTCTGCCCCTGTGTTGTGCCAACCAGATGTTTCGCTTCCGTTCCAGGTCGAGGTTGATGCTTCCGAAATTGGAGCAGGGGCTGTTTTGTCGCAGAGAAGTTCTGATTGCTCGGTGATGAAACCATGCGCCTTCTTTTCCAGGAAATTTTCGCCTGCTGAGCGAAATTATGATGTTGGCAATCGAGAGTTGCTAGCCATGAAGTGGGCATTCGAGGAGTGGCGTCATTGGCTTGAAGGAGCTAAGCATCGCGTGGTGGTCTTGACTGATCACAAGAACTTGACTTATCTCGAGTCTGCCAAACGGTTGAATCCTAGACAGGCTTGTTGGTCGCTGTTTTTCTCCCGTTTTGACTTTGTGGTTTCGTACCTTCCGGGCTCTAAAAATGTGAAGGCGGATGCCCTGTCTAGGAGTTTTGTGCCCGATTCTCCGGGTTTGTCTGAGCCGGCGGGTATTCTCAAAGAGGGGGTAATTTTGTCTGCCATCTCCCCTGATTTGCGGCGGGTGCTGCAAAAATTTCAGGCTAATAGACCTGACCGTTGCCCAGCGGAGAAACTGTTTGTCCCTGATAGGTGGACGAATAAAGTTATCTCTGAGGTTCATTGTTCGGTGTTGGCTGGTCATCCTGGAATCTTTGGTACCAGAGATTTGGTGGCTAGATCCTTTTGGTGGCCGTCTCTGTCGCGGGATGTGCGTTCTTTTGTGCAGTCCTGTGGGATTTGTGCTCGGGCTAAGCCCTGTTGTTCTCGTGCCAGTGGGTTGCTTTTGCCCTTGCCGGTCCCGAAGAGGCCTTGGACACATATCTCTATGGATTTTATTTCGGATCTCCCCGTCTCTCAAAGAATGTCGGTCATTTGGGTGGTTTGTGATCGCTTCTCTAAGATGGTCCATTTGGTGCCCTTGTCTAAATTGCCTTCCTCCTCTGATTTGGTGCCGTTGTTTTTCCAGCATGTGGTTCGTTTACATGGCATTCCAGAGAACATCGTTTCTGACAGAGGTTCCCAGTTTGTTTCGAGGTTTTGGCGAGCCTTTTGTGCTAGGATGGGCATTGATTTGTCTTTTTCCTCGGCTTTCCATCCTCAGACAAATGGCCAGACTGAACGAACCAATCAGACCTTGGAAACATATCTGAGGTGTTTTGTTTCTGCTGATCAGGATGATTGGGTGTCCTTTTTGCCTTTGGCTGAGTTCGCCCTTAATAATCGGGCCAGCTCGGCTACTTTTGTTTCGCCGTTTTTCTGCAATTCTGGGTTCCACCCTCATTTCTCTTCAGGGCAGGTTGAGTCTTCGGACTGTCCTGGTGTGGATACTGTGGTGGATAGGTTGCAGCAGATTTGGACTCATGTAGTGGACAATTTGACTTTGTCCCAGGAGAAGGCTCAACGTTTCACTAACCGCAGGCGCTGTGTGGGTCCCCGACTTCGTGTTGGGGATTTGGTTTGGTTGTCATCTCGTTATATTCCTATGAAGGTTTCCTCTCCTAAATTTAAGCCTCGTTTCATTGGTCCATATAGGATTTCTGAGGTTCTTAATACTGTGTCTTTTCGTTTGACTCTTCCGGCTTCGTTTTCCATCCATAACGTGTTCCATAGGTCATTGTTGCGGAGATACGTGGCACCTGTGGTTCCATCTATTGATCCTCCTGCTCCGGTTTTGGTTGAAGGGGAATTGGAGTATATTGTGGAGAAGATTTTGGATTCTCGTGTTTCGAGACGGAAACTCCAGTATCTGGTTAAGTGGAAAGGTTATGGTCAGGAAGATAATTCCTGGGTCTTTGCCTCTGATGTCCATGCTGCCGATCTGGTTCGTGCCTTTCATGTGGCTCATCCTGGTCGGCCTGGGGGCTCTGGTGAGGGTTCGGTGACCCCTCCTCAAGGGGGGGGTTCTGTTGTGAATTCTGTGGCCAAGCTCCCTCCTGTGGTCGTGAGTGGTATTGCGGCTGGTTCTGTCTATAAGCTTCCTTTGGTGGATGAGAGTGGTACTGCGGCTTCTGAGTTTCCTTCCTCAGGTGATGAGGTTAAGTCGTTAGGTGCTGCTCTATTTAACTCCACCTGGTGCTTTGATCCTGGCCTCCAGTCTATGTTCTAGTATTGGTCTTGCTTCCTC